>NC_133352.1:32164424-32306924 GCF_030506205.2 Paramisgurnus dabryanus
TGACTTGAAAAACCAAGTATATTGTCCAGTTGCTTTCTAGGAGAAACAGCTGTGATTTTACTGAAATCTCATCTGTGAAGTTTCTATGGGAAACTTTATTTTCTTTCAGCAACAGAGTAAAAATTTGGAAAGAGAAAGAGCGCAGAACAGAGAGCGCATTTACAGAAACTTTAACTGATTCGACTTAACAGATTATGTAATTTAGAGAGTATTTTGTGAAACTATCAGCCATCTCACGACATGAGGTTGACGTTACTCAAATGCTGAACTCCTGATGCCCAGAATTCTGCTGAGCTCCTTTGCCAAAAGTGAATCAAGACTTGAAACCATAGAATGGAAACCTATTAAGTGGTTAAGAAATCATTTGATATCTTCTGACAACTTCAAACAGACATTATTTTTGGAACTGTCATTTTCAAAGTTTCTTGCCTTCATTGACATAAATGTGGTATTAATCTGAACAGCAGTATTGACCTTTCAGAAATATACATTTGTGGTCTCACTCGCAGTATAAAAACATAAACTTTAATTTCCCTTTGTGGTAGCACACACACACAGAATAATACAAAGAACCCACCACATCATAGGCAAGTACTGTATTTATATTTAAAATTCAAGAAATAAAGTCACCTTCACATATGGAATGAATAAACCATTCATTGAAATCAGATGAAATATATTACCTGACGTAATGAGATGCGATGGATTGGATACGTCTCAAAATTTTCAAAGGCGACTTGAACACGTCTTGCATATTCAGTTTACCTCAGCTCCTAAGACAAAAATCATTTCTGGATTTACTCAGAATTTCCTCTGCCACAATAACTAAAATGTATCTGCTTCAAACTAAAACAAGCCTGAGGCAACAGCTGGTATTGATTATAGATGTACAGTAACAGGCAGAAAATATACAGACAATGCATCTTAAGACCTTTAAAAAGGAAAAAGTGTGTCTGTAAAGTCTACTTACATTTGCTGTCATTCTGAATGGCCTGTGAAAACACACAGAACCAGTCAATACAATTACCATTATAAAAGTGTGTTATATAAAGTGACAGTGCTGTTAAAAGATGTGGACACTGGGCTACATCGGAGAATGGGACACTTACTGTGAAGACTTGATAGCCACATAATACTAAAACTATATTCCCGTAATGTTGATGTCGGAATTCTGACAAGAAAGGTTTTTATGACATCGGGTTGGTCCTAAACATGATACTGTATATTAATATTAATATATATTAATATTAATATTAATATTAATATTAATATTAATATTAATATTAATATATTAATATATTAATATATTAATATAAATATAAATATAAATATAAATATAAATATTAATATATTAATATTAATATTAATATTAATATATATATATATTAATATATTAATATTAATATTAATATATATATTCATTCATTTATTTATTTATTTATTTATTTATCTTAAAGTGCCCTTAAAATCAAAACTGACTATTCTATTTTTTTATGAAATATTGCAGTGTTTATTATAAAAAAAATATTGGTGTGCGCTCATAAACTTAAACGAAATCTTATACTTAATCTTATATAAAATTCTTATAGAAAATTATCCTCTGATGATCATCTAGACGCTGGGGCGGAGCATCTATTAACCCCGCCCCTTTCATACGCCAGTCTGCTGCGAGTTTCATTTTTGAACAAAACACCTACTTTTCTATATCCAATCAATTCAATGTGTAAATCACAAGCCACGCCCATTATTTTCCTTGTGTGACATTACGTTTGACGCCATATGGAAGTTAATCACAACATCCTATTAAAGGGGACTTTAAAGACTTTTGCCTTCATACAGCAAAAACATTTTTTTCAAATATACTTTTAAATATATTTTAAAATATACAAAAATTGCCCAAAAATATATGTATTGAAATATATTTTGAAATATGTTTACAAAAAATTTATCTTTCAGTTTAAACAATTATATTTTTAGGCCATTTTTGTATATTTTGAATATTTATTTCAAAATTAAATATATTTTAAAGCATTTTTATCCACATCGCATTGGAAAAAAACTTTGTATGGAAACATAACAGGTTTAAAAAGATTAAAAATAAATATATTTTTAACTGCAAAAATATACTTATTTTATACATACTTATATATTTTATACAAAGTTTTATATTTTACAATATATTTTTGTCGTATGGGTTGTAAATTATTATTATTATTTTTAACAATTTATTTGTTGCTCCTAATTTATGAAGGTAAAACTAAATATATTTTTTAAAATTCAAAAATATATTTAATAAAAGCTTTACTTTCTACAAAATGTATTTAGTAAATATTTAAAACATATTTTTGGGCAACTTTGTTCCCTAGAATTTTAAAAAAGAAACTTTAATTATCAAGGAGGAACGTTTATTTGTCTGAATAAGATTTGTCATGCTTCTCAAAAATAACCTTAAAACATTTTAACCCAAACAGACCCTTTTTCTACAGAGCCCCTAAGGGGACATGGAGCAAAAATTAAATAAAGTTTAGTTTCGAGTGCGCACATGAAAGTATTGCGTTTAAATTTTTTAAATGAATTCTGCACATCTAGGTTTCACGTGAGCACATGAAACTAAACTTTAGATTTTTTTACAACAAAAAAAGGGGCTCCGTATTTTTCAGTAAACATCGTGAGATTTTTTTACGGGTGGAATTTATATGGAGGCAGATAGACTGCTGCCCTCTTCACTAACACTAGCAATATTAGTTTTGTTTAAGATTAAGACTAAGATTAATACATACTGTAGAAGTATTGTTTATTGTTTGGTAATGCATTCACTTGTGATAGCATGAACACATTCAATGTATTGTATCTAAACAGAATAAACACTACACTACATTTCTTAATTTATTATCTTGTTCTAGGTGTTTATTTCTACAACAACAAACTAAATTTTTTTCACACTTTTTCCACTCAAGTTACCTTCATACTACAATTGATTTCTAAGTGGAAAGGGCATAAAAAAGCATCCGGTTGGAGACATCAATGCTTTTGGAGTAAATGGCGTTTAGGTGGGGCTCTGAAGCAGAGGTAGAATTTAAGGGTGCTTTGGTAACGCTGCGGAAACGCTCCTCTGTAAGCCACCACCATGTGTTTGTCGTCTTCCCTCTAAATACCCCCTTTGCTCTGCAACCAGCATTTATCCCCACAGCCAGGGCCTTACAAAAGCCATTCCTGGAGCTGTCTCACGCTTGGATATAACGTTCATCTCACTCTCTTTCGTTTTTCAAAGCTTCCCACACTGACAGCATTTCAAATCTCATTTGGCTCCAAGTTTACAGTGGAAACAACTTCCACCTCTCTGTAAACACGCTGTTTGTGTTTGTGTTCTATATCGGTAAGTTGTAAAATGTGAACATATGGATATCTGCCATGGGAAAGTGTGTCGAGAATGGGGCCGCTGTGTACGTGCCATGTGCGTTAAGCCACAAGCCGCAGTAAAAATATACCACGTGTACAAACTTCAGAATGATTTTGAGTCTATTACGTAAGATATAAACAAAGAAAGCTTGAGAAAAATGAAATAAGAGAAGCAGTCAACAGTGAAGGTAAGTTTGGCCCTCGTTTCATCAGATGACCACAAGAGGGCGCCCGTCATAAGTCTGAGGACAGTGCACATTTAAAACCATTTTGTATTCATTATAGTAAAATCTGGCACATACATGACATGAAATTCAGTTATAGGCTACAGACGTGTCTGTATTTAATAAAATGTTTGCTTAGATCAGTGGTTCTCAAACTGACACCCTTGTGGCATCCCCCCAAAGAAAATTCATGACATAAAACAATCTCAATCTTATAATATGAATTGAACCAAACATATAAATTATACAATTTAGTGCTGATGATTAATAGCATTATTTATTACACAGAATTTATGATGCATTAATATTTTTTTAAATGTCATAAAACTGGGGCTCCTCTCACGCACCCCAGTTTGAGAACATTGTCATAAAAAATGTAAAATAATAAAAATTCTGGCACTAGTGTTGTTCCAAACAAGACTTTCTTTCGTATGACACGAATATGATGACATTTTGACCCACAACCAATCTTATTCAGCATCACACAAAATTAGCATGACCAGGTTTTTGTTTTTTGAATATACAGCCACGGAAAAAAACAACTCTTTCCCCGCCAGCATTTTTCATGATTTTCACAAAAGTTTAATGCTTTCCAGAAAATGTTCTTCTTTAAATAATTAAACATACAGTAGGCTATATCAAATGAAAGAACGCTCTGCTTTCAAACAAAACAAACAAACAAAAAAACCGTTTCATCCTACCTTCATTAATTCTCTTTGTATCACCTCTCAAATATGGGTAGGTTTCTTCAAAAACACAAAATTTTGAGCAAAAAGTTGAGATAATTCAATTTTTGCGAAGGACTTTTGATGCAGATCGATCATTAAAACATGCACGGAGTTCTTTGTCTTTCACGTGAGGCGTTACTTCCGGCTTGTATGAGTTGCGGAAGTGCGCCACCTGGTGAATAATAGCGGTATTGCAGAAAGCCGGAAATTCTCGTCATTGGCACGGAAGCGTTTTCTCTTAATTGAATGGCGGGGAAAGATTTAAAAAGACCACTCCACTTTTTATTTTAATCATCTTTCTAGATGTATTGTGACCATTTCAGTCCAGTGTTTATCGAATTTCAACAAATCAAACCTCATAAACGACATAAAGACACCCAACAGCGAATGTAATAGACAGAGAGCATGTCAAGACCCATGAAAAATGTGACTAAAAATACATTTGTATTTTGTTGTTGAGAAATCAATTTGAACTTAATTATTTTCTATGCTTTATTGAAGATCAGAAAACACTGCATCTTTTTTGTTATTTTGACCATGTTTCTCGTTTTAATTTTTTAGTAAATAAATGCAAATAAAAACATAATTTTTATTAAGAATTTGGCAGAGATGTTGTCGGTAGTTGACAGAATGAAACAAAAAATATAATTTTACTTAATAAATAGTAAATCTAGGTCTCTTAATTTTTTCCGTAGCTGTATGTGACCACAGAACCAGGTCATAGGTCACACAGGTATATTTGTAGCAATAGCCAAAAAATACATTGTGTGAGCCAAAAATCATTAGGATATGTAAAAAGCATGTTCAATTAAGATATTTTGTGAATGTCCTACCAAAATGTATTTATCATTAGTAATGTGTGTTGCTAAAGACTTCATTTGAAAAACTTTAGAGGCGATTTTTTTCAATATTTAGATTTTTTGCACCCTCAGATTGCAGATTTAAAAATATTCTTGTCCTATCCTAAAAAAAATACATCAATTGAAAGATTATTTATACTGATAAAAAATGGAGTAAAAATAATACTGTACTTTGTATTGAAAATGATTTATGATTATTTAATTTTGTGTTTAATGAAAATCATACAGGCATGGAATAACATACTAAGGGTGTCACGATTTCAAATCCAAATCAATCGAAATTAAGTCACAACCTGGAACTTTTATTTTGGAAAAACCTGGAATAAAAAAATGGAATCATCGATGCTTCCACGCCCCCATGTCACGTCCGGTCGGCTTACCAAGCGGGGGGGAAAAAAAACGTGTTGATTGCGCCGATTCAACCTCCTCTAACCTAGCTAGCTACAGCCAGTCAAAAGATAGCACGGCAGATGCGGGAGACACCACGCAAGCTGCTCTATACATGCTAAACAAAAATAGCAAGCGCCTCCCACGCGTCAGCAGAACGACGTCTGTGCCAGGACCGGTCTTTCTCTGAACTGAGATCTGTTTAAGTTTCACAACACTTAACTGTTTAAGAGTTATGAAAACAGCATTTAAACATGACTTATTGGGGTATAGTCTCACAATCTCGTCTGACGGTAATAAAAGCGCGTTTTTAAGGTGCAAAGTACTGACAGATGTTCATCTGACATATTAAGTTTGGTTTTATCAGGTATGTGCGTGTACCATATTTTTCCACTGGCAGCACGACTAACATGGCAGGGCATCTCCAGATCAAGGTCAGATATTATATTTCATAAAAGTCTAGTCTAAAAACGGCATAGCATTTTTTTGTACTTTAAAAAAAAACATAAAAATAAAGAGAATCTAATTGAATTGTGAACTTAAAACCAAAAATGTAATCGAATCGAGGATTTGGAGAATCGTGACACCCTATAACATACGTCTGAGTAAACAACGACAACTTTAATTGTAAGATGAGCTAACCCTTTAAATTGTGGGAATAATGCATATTAATAATAATGCATACTATATAACGTATGTAAGGAATAATTGACGACGGGTCGTTGAATTATAAGAAAAAAACGCACACCCAAGGTGGTAATCGCGTCATGCCGTTACACCGCGGGTGTGTATTATTTTCAAATAATTCAAAGGACCAGAGTCAATTATTACGCTTATACCACGATTAATACAAAAATTGCTCTGGTGCCCATTTTTAAGACATTTGACAGGTTAGGTGCAGTGGCGGCCGGTGACTTCTTTTTTCGAGGGCGCTTGATGTGAAGTTCGTCACAACATGTATGTAGCCTGTCATGTGTGCGGTTCCTTTTTTCAAAATATGTGTTCTGCGCCTCGAGTGATCCTGTGTGCATCACGTGTTTTGTCAAAATAAGTGCCTGCTGCAGACGCGTCTAAAGGGTTTATGATTAAAGAGACGCTCGCGTTTGCCAGATACTCGCATAATTTCATGCGTTATCAGAGTTTACTGTTAAGGGAGTGTCTTAACATGAGTGTCTCTTTTATCATAACTCTTTTATCATATCATATCGTTTTGACGCGTGTGCAGCAGGCACTTATTTTGACAAAACACGTGATACACACAGGATCTCTCAAGCGCAGAACACATATTTTGAATTAGCGCCCCTAAGATGAACAGTCACGAGCTGCCACTGCTTAGGTGTGCGGTTTACAGAAAAATAATCAACACCCATGGAACATTCAACAGGCCCATGGTATAAGCATATAATAATGCATCATATATAAGTAATACACATATAAAAGGAAATATAAATAGCAAGACATCACTTTAAAAAACACTTTGAGAGTCAAAGGCACAATACTAAAAAAACTGAAGTGAATCAGCTGAAGATGTGATTTGCAGTCCACTCTGGCAAGCTCTTCAGCTCTCTGTATGTTTGTCTTGTCTAATGCACTATGACGGTACACAATTACAGTTTTCAAATGGTTTGTTTTTTTAGTCTTTGTTTGGCCTCTTCAAACTATGATGAACTTTTGTAAATAGCCTCAAACATCAGGGCTCCAGACTAACTTTTTTCACTAGGAGCACAGTGGCCCCCAACTGAAAATTTTAGGGGCGCAACCAAAAAATTTAGGGGCACACACCGTAAATCAACATGCTAACCAAATAATCACATTTCTACTGTATTACCAATACATACTTTGATGATAGATGCAGTAAGTACAATATGCTGTTTCAAATTCACTGTCACATCAGAAAAAAAGGTCAAATTTACTGGTTGCACATGTGCGACTGGATGTAAAATTCAGTGGCACACTCTCAAATTTTGGTGGCAATCTGGAGCCCTGAACATTAATTATGAGATGCCAACTTGGATAATTGACTGTAGTCGATTAAAGATGAGAATGATTTTGCTAGTTGGCTTCTCATAATTACAAAAAAAGAAAGCTTGGCTGAGGGATTTTTCTCATTTCTCGGGTGGGGTTTGAGGCGGAGGCGTCGGCGATTGTGAAGAGGGTTGTGGTTCATTACTGATATTTTTCCGTAAACCAGCGGGATGCGAGTGGGGAATTTGTCTCCTCATGCTTCTCCTCTTAGGTTTGCGAGGATGTTTCGACCCAGTCGGTTTGACGCGGTCACTAAGAGTATCTGACGACTCGTCAATGTATGCCAGGTTCTCGCCAAAGAAATCCAACAGAGTAGGTTCGGGAGGTGAACAGGCGCTCACCACGAGAACAGGAACGTCATTCTCACTTCCCAGTGACTTCCGAGAGCCCTCGTCTCCGCATTCTGGCTCCTTTGAGTTTGGGGAATTTGACTCGGATTCCGACCAGGATTCTGACGGTGTCACGGATCCAGAGACCGATCCTGATGCCGATTCGGATACGGAAGGATACCCGGAGTGGGCTCTGGATCCGCGTCTTGACTGTGTTTTCAGTTCTAACCGCGAGATAGATCTGGACCCGGATCTGGACCCGGCTCCCTCCGCCAACCTCAATCCTGGTCTTATCTCGTACCTTCCATCTAATCTAGACCACGACCTGGAATGGTACATTGCGTCGGACCTGATATCAGATGCTGAAATATACCTCGATTCAGGCCAAACAACCAGCAAATGGCCGTTTTCTCGAATCGCGTCTGAGATCCTATGCGCCGATCCTGTCACGCTCACCCTCGGGTGCCGATGACGACGATGCCGCTTTCTTCTGCGTCTGCGCTGAAAGGGGTCGTTGAGATCGAGTGGGACGGGAATACGGAAGTCCATGGACATGTTCTGGATGTTCTGAGACCAGTCTGTGGCATGAGCTCTCAGCTCTTCCATCTGAGCAAGAAATATCCAAGAAAACATTTTTATATTAACATTAGAAGTCTTTTTTTCTCTATGATAAAAACAGGCTCCTACTTTAGGGGAACGTGAAATTAAGCCATGATAATCTGTTAATAAACTGCAATAAGATTCTTAAAAATTAGGTCAAATTTGTCTCTCACCTCTGCACGAGTTTTCTTGGACAACACTCGCAGCCAGTTTCCAATCATAGTGAGGATGGATGCAAAATAGGCCATACCAAATACTATCCACAACCACACCAACGGCTTATACAGGGGTGCGCCATCTCCCCTGTTCTCTGGGGTAGACGAAAGATAATAATAATATTTCACATCCATAATACTTCACAGGAGTGGTGTGGCTCAGTGGTTCAAAGCTTAGTGACGCAATAATTGGAGAATTGCTGGTTTGAGTCATCCAAAGACCTGGAGCAATGAGCTTTCACCATTGAGCTCTCCCAGGAACTTATTCTGGGATAAATACATCTTCTAGCAGTTCTAGGAACAGCTTATGTGGCATGACGATTACCACAGAAAATAATTTCAGTTTGTCCCTCGGTCTATAAAAAAATAACGGTAATGCACCTACAATAGAATTAGTCTATGGGGCACGACATCCCTGAAGATTTAAAAGCTTGTATCTTTATAAAAAGTTTTGAGTAGATTTTGGGTCAAGCATTACTAAAATAATGTGTGTGTGGAATTTTGTCCCTTTCTAGTGTTCTTGTGCAGATTGGATATAACTTTGCACATGCATGGTACATGGTATAATCTCTTGAACCATTTCATCCCATAGTAGAGATCTTCATGAGTCTACTTGAGATACAGGTCTTAAAGTTTCACGTGTGCCTCGGACAGGGGTGGGGTATAATATTAGCAGCCTCCGGTAATTTAAAATGAATCTGTTTTGTCGAACGAAAGACCTGATCTCGTGTGTGTGCATCAAGTCCTTTTCCCACCCCTCCTCTGTTTGCCAAGAGCGCTTGCGGCATCGGGTGGCTGGAAGGTTGATTTACGTTGAGACAGACCTGTCAATCAATTTTGAATGCACATTCTAGCAGTACCTTGAATAAATGGACCAGTGGGCCAATTTGGTTGCGAGGCCACCAAGGTTTTTTTTCTCTGACTGGTGCATGCGGGGCTGCAGACTGCACACACATTGGTGCGGTTTTCATTTGGGTCCAGTCAGGTTTAAAAAACCTACTGGTTCGGAATTGGGTCTAATTTTCTCCAGTTTGTCCCGTGTCGAAAAGTTCTTAAAAAAAATAATAATTTCTTTATTTCGGGTTTGGGTGAAAAGTGATTTAGGTCATTTCAGGTTGGGTACATTTCTTTGGACCTGAGTCTACCCTGTAGACATGTGTAGTACAGTGTAATATATTTTTACTCAGTTTTAACAAACTCAAAGACAAGTTGAAATTGTTTTCCGTAACCCTGTCGTGCTAAAGTGGGAGCGATCCTTTCATAAGTACATTTTGTATGCATTTGGCAGACGCTTTAAGGAGCAATCACACTAGACATGAAGTTATCTGTCATGTGGAAATTTGTAAAATAATGTCTTTTTTATGTTTTGATGGCTGAATGACCAGCTAACAATGCTTTTTGTAAACGTAGCCCTGGACGTCCATCTCTCACAGCCTTGTTTTGGAATCAACATGGCGGCAGGCTGAATAAGGCCTATTCTGACCCAATTCAAAGGGTGCATCCCAATTCAGGGACTACAGCCTTCCAAGGCTGTATTTGAATTCAAATGACATCACCGGGCCGTGACGAAGGCTGTCCCATTTCGAAGGCTCCTTCACATACAAGCCTCCAAATGGCCTTTTCCCCCTAAAACCAAGGATCCATAGATGTATCCCTCACAGAGGGTGCATAGCAATTCAGGGTCTGGATCCTGTTAAGGCCACAGACTTTGAAGGCAATGAAGCAAACTGAAATGAGACGGTCTAGCCTACGGGAGGAGTTGCGTTACTTGCTTATCCCTCCCACTACACTTGTCAGCGGGACACAACAGCTGAGACCTATTAGACTTTTAAAAATACATATGGAGGCAGATTTTTTGTTTTATTTTAGAAAATATAACACATTGATGCAGATTAAACTATTCAACAGTATGTATAATTCAACAACCTTAAAGAGACATTTCACTTTTTTTGTAAATATGCTCATTTTCCAGCTCCCCTAGAGTTAAACATTTGATTCTTACCGTTTTAGTATTTATTCAGCTGATCTCCGGGTCTGGCGCTAGCACTTTTAGCATAGCTTAGCACAATCCATTGAATCTGATTAGACCATTAGCATAGCGCTAAAAAATACTAACTATATTCTCAAACTGGCTTAATAATTTTTGTTGATGGACTTTGCTGGCCTGAAAATAGTCCCCTGCTTTTGGAAGTAACCAAGGGGACTATTTGGGCAGTGCCATATCTGACTAGAACATCACAACTTTTAATTTTCCGTCGGTCTTAGTACACGATGTAACTACAGAAGAGTCAAGTTTTAAATAGGAAAAATATCAAAACTCTTTGGTTATTTTTAGCGTGATGCTAATTGGTCTAATCAGATTCAATGGATTGTGCTAAGCTATGCTAAAAGTGCTAGCGCCAGACCCATTATCAGCTGAATGGATTCCAAAATGGTAAGAATCAAATGTTTAACTCTAGGGGAGCTGGAAAATGTGCATATTTTCAAAAAAAAAGTAGAATGTCCCTTAAAATATACAAAAGCAAAATGCAACATGCACAATATTGCAGCAATAATATTAATACACATCAGTAAAACACCATTTTTAATAATAAAACTGTGACAAGGACCTTTAATTTGCAAAATATACACTTTTATTTTAGTTTTGAATGTTTATTTCAAAATACCCACGAGTCAGACGTCACAGGCACGCATTGAATTTTGGGAAAGCCAAGGTTTTGAAGGATAGATCTATGGATCCTTGGTTTCAGGGGGAAAAAGAGCCACATTTGGAGGCTTTTATGTGAAGGAGCCTCCGAATCGCGGCCCGGTGATGTAATTTGCCTTCAGCCCCTGAATTGGGATGCGCCAAGCCTTGCCTATCCAATTAATATCATTAAAATGATGCAACTCCCCCCGTAGGCTAGACCGTCTCATTTCAGTTCGCTTTGTGGCATTTAGAGGCTGCTGCCTTCAAATATCGAGCCTTGCCTTCAAAGTCTGCGAACTAAAAAAGCCGCAGCCCCAGAATTTGGATGCACCCTAAATAAGCACACAGCATAAGTTCTGATGTATTTTCCGGCCCTTTTGATTGTCAAGATATAATCTGCCCTGATCATTGGCTCATTTATCTGCCAATACTGATTATAGGCGGATATATCGGTGCATCCCTAATCAGATTGGGATCGAACCCACAAACTTTGTGCTGCTAACCAGGTCACCATGGTTAAATGTGTGAATTGACTTTGTGAGAGATTAGAAAAATGTTACTGTGCATACATACAAGCTCTGGTTTCAGGATATTCAACAATAATTAGTGCCAGGGTCTTTTGACGAATTGCATAAATAAGTTAATAAAAGTGACTGCAAATCTATGGCTGTCTGGGATGCAATAACCACAAAACTTCCTGCAGTCAATGCGTAATACGCTATTGAGTTCCTTAATGAAGTTAACAGACTGCAACATGACATTTAAACTAAATCACATATCATGATTATTAGACATATGTATGGGGCAGACTTAATATGTGCACCTGCCACATAGTCCCCGAAGCCCACTGTTGTCAGCGTGATCACCACAAAGTACCCAGCTTCCAACAGACTCCAGCTCTCCACTTCCTGAAACACCATTGTCGGCACGGCGATAAAGATCAAACAGCCCATCAGGATGGAGAAGACGGCAGAGATTATGCGGACACTGGTGGGCTTCACACCCTTGCGCTATGGCAGAAACCAAACGTAAATACATTTTATTATACAGTTTATTAGTAACTTTTTGCGCTGCTAACACACGATTTCATTTCGGATTGTTTGTCTGTTTATATTCATAAATTAAATTAATATGAAGCGCCATCAATAACTAGTTCCTCTCTTCATCCAAAAATCACTTATAATCTAATTGTTGAAGTCACTCACCAAAAACAAAGTCTCTATCTTTGCCACAGCCTTTCGCAGCAGGGTACCCATGTGGTCTCCAACCCCTGCTAACAGAATGCCAAACATGGGGATCCCCACCAGAGCATAAAATATACAAAACAGCTGACCACCTTCAGTCTTAGGAGAGATGTTTCCAAAGCCTAGAGACCAAAGGACAGGAGATCATGAAGATTTGATTCATTCTGATATTCTTAAGTGAATGGTGTTTCAGTCTCACCAATAGTTGTGATGATGGTACCACAGAAGAAGAACGCATTCGAAAAAACCCATCTGCTGCTAAAGTTTGACGTGATTCTGGCATCCACGCCCGCTTCAATGGCATCAACCACTTTCTAAAGAGAGAGGCGTATCATTTATACCTAGACATATATATATCAACTAGCGGTTTTCAATTGATGGTCTGTTAATAAGGTCTGCAAGGAGGTTTAAGAACAGATATATGGGCATATCCATGCATAAGGCATCCTTATCATAAAAAATTAAGGTTTTTAACCGTCCTGATCTTTCAGATGTAAATATTTGGTGGTTTAAATACACAATGCCTCCATTTAATTTTTTAAAGCATTTTTATTATGTTTCATAGTTGAGTGCAACGTTTAGAAGTGTCGGGTCATACCGGAGAAATGTCACAGCAGCCATAACGCCGTTTCTTCCTCATAAATGCGCATATAGTACTTAAAGGTGTCATGTGTACATTTTAGGGAGGATCTATTGACAGAAATGCAATATAATATACATAACTATGTTTTCAGTGGTGTATAAAGACCTTACATAATAAACCGTTATGTACAATAATCAGTTTTTTCTACAAACACTGCGGGTCCCCTTACATGGATGTCACCATTTTGCGCCGCCATGTTTCTACAGTAACCCTAAACGGTCACTATGTTGGCATGACATGTTTGTCCTGTGACGGCTACCGTAGCTTCTCTAAGTGCTTCGGAAGGGAGGGGTGAGCGGTGGACTGATCTGTTGGTTGCAATTCACAACCTCACTGCCAGATGGCGGTAAAATCTACACAGCGCACCTTTGAAATAAAATAAGTATTAGGGGCCGTTCACACGTCGCACCGAAAAAGCGTGGAAAATGCCAGGTGTGTAGGTTTTTTTGTCACATGAACTGCGGTGCGCTTGCGGCATTCTGAAAAGTTGAGATGTTTTTAACTCAATGCGGTGTGGATGCGCCTGGAAAAAACGAGCATGTCGCACCCCGTTTGCAACCGGTGATTCTCGCAAAATTAGACTTGCTAGGTGTCATGAAACATTTTGATAATAAAAGTAAATGCTATCAAAATAAGTAGCATACAGTTACAAACATCTCTTCATCTATTATTTTGCAAATTATTTCAAATGACATCATACAAACCATTTTGTTGTTTTTAACACATTTAAGGAGAACATTTTCATTAACGCAACGTGTCCATGACTGGATTTGGTTTATTTGACATGGAAATATTTATAATTAAAAAATCTAAAAAATAAAAAGCTTCAGTGCATGTTATACTATAAACATTAACAGTAAATAAACATGTGGTATTTGGTGATCATTGGAAAATGTAGAGACAATAATAAGGAATATAAATGTGTCAAAACTATTTTTCTCATCATCCGCAACAATTTTCAATCATTGTTTAAGCCCTCAAGGAACTAACATTTTCAACAACAAAAAAGTTGGAAGGGACATAATTGACTGTGACACTCAAGATGGCTACCAGGTAAGCAGTTTTGATTTTTTCTCTCCAGATAAAAGTAACAATTTTGTTTGTCATAGTACCTAGACAACTTTTTAGTTCTAATTACTGAAACATGAGTTTGTAAATGCATATATTTAATGTAATATCATGTTGCGGTAATGATAATTTTTGATAATAATAATCTAAAAAATATAAATAATTCTATAGGAAATATTTTGCAATCATCTAAAAATAATGGTTATAGTAAGTTCACAAAAAGAAATCTTATATGTGCTTCAAGGGCTTTTTAAAAATTCTGATGCTGGACACCTTCTAAATCTGGATTTCGTGAGAATCACCCAACCATCCGCGTCATTTCCATTATGAGCGTGCATACCACGCACCTATATTTGAAATAACAAACTTGAGCGCTTAAAAGACACGATATGTGAAAAGCCCCTTAAATGCTCTTTGAAGAGCCGTCCCTTCTTCATTTGATGGGTATTTTGTGTCCACCAGCTAAAATCAGCTGACCAACCAGCTTGACTAAGCCGGAAGACCAGCTTTGACAGGCTGGATGGACCATCTTAAATCAGCTACTTCCATCTTAAACCAGCTAAGACCAGCCAACCAGCTTAGCCAAGCTTCCAGCCTTGTCAAGCTGGTGGATCCAAAACCACTCTAAAACCAGCCTAAAACTATGCTGGGAGACCAGCAAAAACCAACCAGCTTAGGCTGTTTTTAGCTGATCTTTTCAGTGATGATGTATTACTGTGTTTGTGTGCATTTATAATGACCTTAGTAAACTCAGTCAGACTATCAGTACTGACACAGCTGTGGTTCTGTAGAAAAGCCATTCTAGAGTTCAGTAACTCCCGCTGGGCCCATTCCTCTCTCGAGGACTCCAGCCATCCGAAAACCAGAGCTCCCAGCACCAAATACAGCAACACAGCCGTCAGGATGGTCAACAGCGTTGAGTTGCGCATGGCTCTGATGACGTCAAACGTCTCCCCTGTGCTGTGGATGAAAACTAACGCTGCAGAGGAGAAATTTGTTAACATGTGGCTTTTAGGTTAAACAGAGAAAAAGCCCCAAGAATAGCAATTCAATTTATTTTATACATCATAAAACACTGAAGAAAAACAACTTTGACCCAGTCTGTGAAAGAAACGGATTTGTGATTTACATAAAATCATCCTGCATGATGTCAAAAAACAATCTGTGAAAATATAACTTTGATATCTTAAATATCCGCTTTTTTAATGTATTCTCAGTTTGTCACACCAAAGAAAAATTTGTTATTAACCACCCAGCCAAATTTGAATGATGAAAAAACCGCCGAGTAAATGAAATAAGTATATAAAACAGATAGGATTCTCTGCTATCAAACGCTGGGGGGCGTGTTCGCCGGCGGCTCTGAAACCACGCCCACTCGCGGGAAAGCCGCGCCGCCATCGTCTCTTTTAACTTTCAACGCTACTGCCTGAATAATATGAAAGAATATTTGCCGGAATTTTTTAATCCTTATTAAATTTTGCTACATCCATCGCACGGTATGTAAATAAAGTGCAATCCCAAATGTCCTACCCGTAAATGTACATGCATTTAGGGAAAATTACATTTTAATTATGATTTTGCTACACTTTTCGCTTGAAAACATATCAAACGTTAATCAGTTCGGGTAATACATTTTAATTTTAATTCTGCAACTTATAAATCGTTAAAACTGTATTTAAATTACATATGAAAAGTAGTTTTATTGAACACATATTTTGTAGGCTAAACCAAGTTAGCTGGACTGGTTCCCTCACTAAAAAACCCATTCATTTTAAAGCTCTGTGTTTAACAAAGTTTATGACAGTTTACACGTGAAGTTAATCTACACAGTACACAACTTTTATGAATTTTGAAGTCAGAATTTGGCTTTATATATTTCTAGTAAACCCATTATTTTTTTAATTGTATGCTTATATGGTTTGTAGTGTAGTGTCACAAATATTAACAGCCCACTGTATATGTAATGTAAAAGAGATAAAGTGTTTACCTTACAACATCAAGCTTCCCAATCAACAGTTTTCTCATTCTCCTCCATTTTAGATGTTTAATGCCGGCATCTATCTCTCTCTCCTCTTTCCTTTTGATCTTTTCCCTGCCCTGCCTTTTTCATTGGTTTGTTCGGACACCTATGAAACATAACTGTTACTCTAGTGATCTAAAAGTAAACCGGCAAATGAACACAGGTCAGTGTTGAGCTTCAGAACATTTGACCCAGTCCAGACACATGAAGGCTCAGAGGTAAAGAAGTCAACATATGACGGCATTAAAACAGAACCTCTGGCAGAGCTCCATGTAAACAGATTGTTCCTCTGACAAGATCTTGATGTTCACCAGGGATTTCTAGGACTGGCTTCTAAGTACTTATGTTAAAATATATTACTGTATATATTGCGTTGTCACCATATATACTTCTAAACGTTTTCATTTATAGCATTCTGTGATATTGAACTAAACATGCACATGTTGAAAGAAAACGTTTCGGTCTAAAAACATGTTTTTTTTGGATCTTACAAGACTACAAGGACTACCGTCTTGTTTTTCACTCAAGAGTTGGGTTATAATTTAACCTAAGAAGGGTTGTTGGGTCAAATATACATTTTCTTGGATAATTTAAAATCCCAGCAGCAGGGTTTGTCCCTTGTAGACTCAACGCTGGGTTGAAAATAACCCGCACTATGCAGCAAATCTTAAATGCTTTAATTTTTTTTTAAATTTTGCTTATTTACAACTGATTTCAACTGTAAAACAAAAAGTGACCACTTATTTATTTACAAACTACTTAGTAATTAGTATGAAATACTTTACAAGACACAATGCGAGCTTTCAAGACAAGTCAAGTTAGGGAATGATTCGATCTTACCTTAGCTTGAAATCAAGATGTTAAGTTCAGTCTGGTGTGTTGTGATATGAGGAGTTCCCTTCCTCCAGCAGATCAGGGTAAAGATACACAATCTCATCAGGTCTTTCCCCATTACCAAAGACTTACAGGAACCTGCCAACATGCGAGCGGAGTAAGAGTAGGGAAGAGACGGAGAGAAGGGGAGGAGAGAGGACTCTTGGCAAAGACACAAATGATACACAATGTAACCTGACAGTTTATTCATCTCTACCTTGACATGTTTAAGCAGCCTGCTCTAATTCTTCAGTCTCTGTCTCTCATCCGTCTGCATGGAAACCACTGAGACCGTGTCATGAAGTGGAAATGTGAAGTGTTCCTCACCCCGGAAAAACACCAGATCATATTGATTTAGCCTTATTTTATGATATTGGACGTGGTTTTTAATTTTTTACTTTATAAGCACCCTTTTTTAAACTTGGTTTTACAAGGAAATTCAACTGTTATTTTACTTTTTGACCTGTGGTAAGTTGACATAACACAGTTATGTGTACGGTGTACAGTGCATATCTTCACGCCAAGAGAATTCATAACAAATTTGTTCTAAAACACAACATTTTACTTAAACAAAACATATTAAAGTAGTGCTGTTGGTTAGTAGGGCTGGGCAAAAAAATAAATTTTTCGATTAATCGTTTTTTTATGTGGTCGATTCAGAATCGATTCTCAAAGAGCATTTTTTTCTGCAAACATTGAACGTAAGATTAACGTTAATCAAATTAGTAGTCTTCTTCACTAGATGTCAACCTCTTTTTTGCCTTGCGCGATGTTACCAAGGAGCCTGTCATTCTTTCATTCAGTGCTTAAAATGGCAGTTTTAGGTGCTTCATTGACGTTGATGCCACCTTCACATAAAAAGTAAGATGTATGGAAGCATTTTAGATTTAGCAAGCAAGACGACAACGATAGTGTTGTGGCTTTTAATTTATTTTTATTAATTACCCACTTGTAAAATTGTGTTCACTGTTTTTTTAATTAATATAGTACTGTATTTGTATTAAATCTATATTCATTGAGTTGAATCGAGTATAAAAACCAACCCAAGAACCGGAAACCGAATCGATAGCGTGTGAATCGAAATTGAATCGCTCTGGAACATCTGAATCGATACCCAGCGCTATAGGTTAGTAGCCTTATTTGTTTTAGGTTAAATTACACAGAATGATAAATTTATGTATTTAACTCTTTCGCTGCCATTGACGAGATATCTCGTCAATCAAGAGAAAACGCTTCCCTGCCAATGACGAGATTTTCCGTCTTTCCGCAATACCGCTATTATCCACCAGGTGGATTCCGCAACTTTTTAAACCCGGAAGCATTGCCCTATGCCAAGCGGCTGCATGTCCGTGTCTATTTTAAAGATCGCTCTGAACGGGATCTCTATGAAAAGTCCGTCACAAAAATGGAATTATCTCTGCTTTTTGCTCAAAATGTGGTGTTTTTGCAGAAACCTATCCATATTCAAAAGCTGATTACAAAAGAACCACTGAAGGTAGGATGAAACGGTTTTTTGTTTTTGTTTAAAAGCAGAGGGTCTGTTCTTTCATTTGGTATATTGTATGTTTATATATTTAAAGAACACCATTTTCTGGAAGGCATTAAACTTTGGTGAAAATCATGAAAAATGCTGGCGCTGGCTGGCAACTTTTTAAAAAACCGCTGACGTGAAAGAGTTAATAAAATGACATTTCGTGGCCCCCAGTTTGAGAACCACTGACAAAACACATAAAAACAAGTTGAAATTGTTTTACTTAATTTGTTAAGTTAAAGTAACATAAAAATATATGTTGTTTAATAAAAATTATGCAATTATTACAATGTATAAATACAAAAAACCAACACTTAAAAAAATTATTTGATGGTTCAGCAAAAATTTTTGTTAATTCAAATAAAAATATGAAAAAAAACTTTAAAAATTGTTGTGTTAACTACTATTTTTTAATATATTTTTTTTAACCGAATAACTTATTAATTTAATGTTGAACCAACGTTTTTTTTTCAATTCAAGCTATTAGTGCCAAAAAGTTAAAACGTTACTACAGAATATAAAAAGATCAATAAACGGCACTGTTTGGACCAACATGCCATCATTAAAAGATTATTTAAGCAAAAAAAAAGGGTGGTTTATAACTAGTTTTAACAAACATGCATTACTAAAAACATTGTGCATTTTGAGGCAAATCAAAGAGCACTGATGTATTTTAAGATATGCCAGTAGAAGTTGTTTTCAATTTGAACAGCTCTTACATTTATTTTAGTCTAGGACTAGCAGAGATGTATAAAGTACTAGTGACCCAGACTTGAGTAAAAGTACAAATGCTCTATCAAAAAAGTGACTTGAGTAGAAGTTGAAGTGCTCTTTAAGCACAGCACTTAAGTGGAAGTACTAAAGTATTAAACATGCTTTGTACTTAAGTATTGCAAGTAGTTTATTTTAAAATATACTACTCAAGTACTGAAAGTAAAAGTACAAGTATTGTGTAATGTAGTTATTAAAGAAAACAGTCAAAAGTTTGAATATGATATTGTTTATATTATTTCAAATGTTTAAGCTAAAGGACACTCACAATTCCTTTGGCTGTAGCAGGAGTACAAGGACATGAATGTTCAGATAATTCAGATTAATTTAACTGATATGGCGATAGAGAATTCAGAATTAATGAAATATTTGTCGATAAAATGGTAATAGGTAAAGGTACAAGGTGTTTCATTGAATTTAGGTTTCCTTCTTTCGCGCACACTCGCCCTTTCTTGCGCATTCTCTCTCTCTCTGTCTTTCTCGCGCACTCGCGCATTTGTCCACAACCCCGGCTCATATTTGTGAGTGAGAGGGAGGGAGGGGTCGCACTTCACTATCTCCAATTGGTTCAGACCACCATGTGACCATGATTCGTAACATTTGAGAGTAACGAGTAACTATGCAGCACATAAAAAATGTATTGGAGTAAAAGTATTAAACTCAAAGAAAAAATGTACTGAAGTAAAAGTGGAAGTAGGAGAAAAAAATAATACTTCAGTAGAGTACAGATACTGTCTTTTAGTACTTAAGTACAGTAGTGAAGTAGTTCTACTTCGTTACTATACATCTCTGAGGACTAGTCTAATCCCTGTCCAGGAAACCGCCCTATTAAATTCCTTCCTAGAAGATATCCATTCATAAGCTATATGGCAATAAACCTAAAACACAATTTCCTCTAAACACTCTAATAGTTAACAATAACCTCAGAGCTTATAAAAGCTTATTTCTTTCATATTTTTTGTGCTAACTGTGCTATAATCATGGCAGAACGGTTTGGAGGTTCCCTGCTTAATATTGTATTAATAAAAAATTGTTAATTTTTGTAAAACGTCAAACACACACCCTTTCTAAAACCTTGCCTCCTGAAACATATCAGTCATTCTAAACTTGCAAAACGATTGAACGTTTCTGATTTGCTACATTTTAGAAAATAAAGCACTACAATAGGTCAAGCCACTTGAAGCGTATTTGTTACCACACATGTAATGTCCCTGCTACCAGTGAGTGTAAATGGACCGTGTGAACATCACATACTGTAGACCTCTTTTCATCTGTGGGTGGCAGTGCAATGGTTAAGTAATAACCTCAAACATTAAAGCTCAGAATTCAAAACATTCTCAGGATGGATTGAAATGGGCCCTGTGGACCAAAGCGAGATTAAACAGAACTCCCTGACCGGGCTGATGCAAAGACCGAAATGGACTTTGCGTCCTTTTAAAGCTCTGATATGGGATATGATATCCCTAGACATGCCTTTGATTTCTGCTCCAGCAGTGACTAATGTTTGTACATGAGGTACATTAGCTTGATCTATTCTTACATTAATCTCCAAAACAGGTTGTTCCTTAAACCGTGGAAATTACTCATGACCAAAGCAGGTGTGTGATGAAATTATGCCAGCTGTTCATATCTTTCATATTGGAATTGTTGTGAACAGTAGGAAAGAATTCACTCAGGACTAAACACAGAACTGTGGAGCCAATTAGATACAAAGGAAAAGTGCTTGAAAATATCCTCAAGTGACTTACAGTGCATTACAAAATACATTTATAATCTGTATGTGTTCCCGGGATTTAAACCCATAATCTTTTGCACTGCTAACCCAATGCTCTACCAATGAGGAGCTACACAAAACATGAAAGTAATTTTTATGCAAGAAAAAAGGTCATGGAGTGGTTTAAGGAACATAAGTAAAAAAATTATTACCTGTAAAATCTGTATTCATCAGGCGCACGTGCCGTGACACGATAAGCGTCTGGTCCGAGCTTTACTTCCGGTTTCTGTTTGTTTAACGGTCTGACTAGTTTCTAAAACTGAACTCTTAAACAAATACTTCGTCGAAAATAACAAATGTTTTGGGTTCCTATGTAATCCATGTGTTGTTTATTTTGCTTGTTATATAAATAAACTACTTTAAAAGGACTTTGTTTTTATTTATTCTTTGCAGAGTTTACCGGAAGTTACGTGATGACCACGAAAGCCGCTTGTTTATGTTGTTACTGCTGAAACCGTCTATATAACAATATAATTTAAGTTTGGTTATACATACAATACCAGATTGCAGGATGCAGCAATTAACCAATCAGATTCAAGTATTCCAGACAGTCGTGCAATGAAATGATCTATTTTAAGGGAGGTTTTTAATCACAGAAATAAGCCCTGACAGTGTGATCAGGACCGACGCAAAGTGGAGGGTCTTGTTTGACACTGAAGGGGCTTATTTCACGATAACAGGCTTATTACAGGATAATGTGGCGATAGTATAAGGCTGTTTACCTTATAGGAATGGGACGGTATGAAATTTTCATTTTATTTTTGAAAATCACAATTTAATATTTCATGTTCCTGAAATTATTTCTGTGGTAAAAAAATTAATAAATCTGTCTAATAAGTTTACTGTGAATGAATACAATACATTATTTTCTTTTTAATGCCTTCTTGTGCAAAAAACTATGTTGCATGTGCAAGCACCAGCGTCAAATTGATTCTGGCTGGACAGGATTTACCGCAAGTTTTCCAAATCATGGTAATCAAACACGGTTGTAATGATAATTAAATTTTAAAAGATAATACTAACTGTCAGGACATTTTATCGTGATTAATCGTGAAACCGGTAAGCGTCCCATCCCTATTACCTTATAAGTAAAGTATTTTAACTATTGATTTTTAACGAATGAAGACTTTGCATGAGGAAATCCGGTTTGCTTTCGGTTTTAAACGTTCATATGTCATGAAAACACTATTTGGTTTAATCATTTGTAAATATAATGTCATATATGTTATTGAAAAACATACATTTAAAGCAACACTATGTAGTTTCCATGTAAAAATGACTTACAGCTCCCCCATGTGGTTGAAAAGCGCAACAGTGCCTGGTATCAGACACTCTTCTGCAGGCAGGGGGAGGGGCGGGGCTGTGTGCTCTACCCTCCACCGCCACTTTCAGAGTTTGCTTGTAGCAGCTAGGAGGCCGCTCAGGTTGCAGCAACAGTACAATTTGTCCAAGAGCTTATCACTGAAATAATTTTAGAGACATTATTTAAAGGTAAAAAAACTACATAGTGTTGCTTTAATTTTTGTGTAATTTTAAAATGTACCCATCAACATGATTTGCAGCATCGAAGTTACTGTGTGTTAATAATTCTTAGCGGTTGTTATTTGGGAATAATAAACCTGCAAATGTCAAGACTGGCCAATCAGAATAAAGCATTCCAGCGAGCGGGCTAATATTTTACAATAGGATGTTGCAGAATGTAGATAAAAAGCAAACGGACATCTGTATTTTATTAACTAAATTTAATAAATGTAAACATTTTCAACTGAAAAGAAAAACTAATTACAGAAAAAGTAAACAAATACACAGGAGCACACAAAATCACTGAAATATATTAATCTAATCCAAAATGCATCCATCAAATGCATCTCCAATGCTGTATTACAAATTGAAAAATTATATAAATACTCCAGTGTGCATTATAAAGCTATTAGAGACAAAGAGAAAGACAAACAGTCTTTGACAGTGAATCGCCATACAAGGATCGGAAACAGGCTCAGGTTGATCTGAGTCATACCACACACACACTTACTTACGGACACACACACACACACACACACACACACACACACACACACATTCTCACAAAGTAGTGCACAAACAGAGCTCTACAAGACGTGTCTGTCAATAAATAAGGCTATTCACAAAATTCAAGTCTCATAAAACGGTGGCTAACACCACCTCTATGCAAACAAAAAATATGTTACATCAGTATGTATAAGCAAAGCAGTAAGGCATTGCAATTTAGCTGGGAATAAAATAAGAAAAACTTCAATGTTTTTAAATCTAAAACATATGACTCAAGAACAAGTATCTGGTGTAGTAAGGTGGGCGATTATGTAATTGCAGGTACATTTTGGTGTCTAAAGTCATTACGTGACAATGAGTACCAAATTATTCAAATGATTAAAAATATAACCTTTTGAAAAAAGCAGAAAAATATAATGACCTGGACAACCAATGGACCTGCATCAATATTAGATCACCCAGGGGGAGTGACATTCCTTCAGCATCGAAACATGAAAACAGACAATAGTGTTCAACCTTAACAATAAGCATGGGCAGGAAAGTATGAATTGTTCTTAATCATACTAGAATAGCCGTTAAGACATGTATGTACGAGAGCATGCAGAGATATGCAGAGTACCTCTGAGAGGTAATAGCGTGCTATGCTAGGGTAGTAAGTGAATGCTATGGCTCCAAGTCTTCATCATCCTGCTGGGGTGTGGCTTCTTTGAGTGGGAGGGGCATTGCGTCAGTACCAAGAAGACCACGACGCAAGACGTAAGGACAAGCCGGCCCACTGGGGATGTCAGCAAAACCTAGAGAGAAAAGTAGTGAGATAAGACGAGTGTCACTTCTCTTTTTGTTTAAGTAAAGTAAAAAAGTAGTGAAACCAAATGTGTCGTCGTGTCATATTCTACCAAGCTCCATTGATTTTACCATCACTCTTTAATCAGCCTGTGCAATTATATGACAGCAAAATGTTGCAATTATATTAAATAAATTAAAGGCGGAGTCCACGATGTTTGAAAAACGGTTTGGAAAAGGAGACGGGCCGACTACCAAAACACACTTATAGCCAATCAAATCAAATCAAATGCCGGGTTGCGTATGTGTGGGGCGGGTCTATCAACAGAAGGTCCAGATTCTATTGGGGTAGGGGCATGTTTGTTTAGGCGATTTCAAATATCAACACTGGCTTTCAAACATCATGGACTCCGCCTTTAATGTGTGGACTTGTTAACACAAACTTTCTAATAACAGTTTGATGATTTTCCTTGCTGTTTAAAAAAAGAAAGAAAAACGAACAAAAAAGGCAGTGCACGTGTGGCATGCACGTGTGTGGCGTGCGTCGTCACTTGTTGGTGCACAGCGCGGAAATACCAGAGCGAAGATGGATGCAGAGGAGATTGACAGTGATCACGTAGCTAAAAAAAACTCTACGTCTGTTGTATGGCGGTATTTTGGATTTAGGATTACCGACACTGAGAAGTTGCTACATCACGTGGCAATACGAAAACATTTCTAATTTTACAAATACGCATTATCACTAAACTGTGTGTGGATTTTCCTTAAAACCCATCAAGTTGACTCATGATACCATACATTATAATCGCAACCGCACATCGCAATATTAGCATCAATAACCGCAATGGGAAAAATTACCCAAATCGTGCAGCCCTACTTTAAAGGGACATTCGACTTTTTTTTGAAAATATGCTCATTTTCCAGCTCCCCTTGAAAATAGTCCCCTTGGTTACTTTCTATGGCAGGGAACTATTTTCGGGAAGAGCGCAATATCAATACGCCTCCTTCAGCCATGTTACATCAGCAAAGTCCTTGATTATTACGCCAGAATGAGAGTTTAGTTCCTAGCCATATCTGCCTAGAAAATCGCAACATTTAATTTTCCGTCCGTCTTAGTACACAATGTAACTACATAAGAGTCAAGTTTTAAATAGGAAAAATATCGAACCTCTTTAGTTATTTTTAGCATGATGCTAACGGTCCAATTAGATTCAATGGATTATGCTAAGCTGTGCTAAAAGTGCTAGCGCCAGACCCGGAGATCAGCTGAATGGATTCCAAAACAAAAATCAAATGTTTTTAACTCTAGGGTTGCTGGAAAATGAGCATATTTTCAAAAAAAGTGAGTGTCCCTTTAAGCGTTTGTGCAATCAAAAAATTCGAATTGCTCCTGAATTTTTTTTTTTTTTGTGAATTTTTTGTCTGAAGAAAGTATAATTTATTTAAGTTTTTATATTTTTGTCTATTTACAGAGTCACAACACACAGTATTTATCAATAACTGTAATTTATTAAATGCCATTTATGTTTTGTAAAAAAATACCTTGCACTTAATGTTGCAGTCAGTGTTAGAAAAAAAAGAGTGTAAAATGTATCTATTTTAATTTAGGTTGAAAAGGCTTAATGTGGTGACGTGGATATATTTTAAGAGTTATACGTGATAAATTGCATTTTTAAAAATAATTAGTTTCCGCCAAAATCAGTATTGTATCTGGTCAGTATTAAAAGTCCATTCTTAATTTTATGCAAAATTTTACATCATCTTTTCTCCCTTTTTTCCCAAAACATGATATACGCCAGTCCTCCTTCTCTGAAGAATGCAATAAATCCGCTCAACAAATCACAGCGCACCAATCCACGCATTGTAAACAATAAGGGCGGTGCTTTGAATACACACGTATTCCTATTTTCCTTATTTACTTTGTACTTCGTGATCAACAAACAAACAAAAACAAAATAATACTTTTGATGGCATTGATAAACCTGTGGTGGTTTTCTGTGACGGGAATAAACGTAAGACACCAAACTCAAAAAATCATAATATATTTTTAAAAGTTTTTATAATAAATCTTTGAAAATTAAATTATGGATTTGAATTTTTAATGTTTTTATAACCTAAAGGTGCTATGTGAAAGTTTGTAACAAAAAATAGTGGTTTTCAACTCGTCACTTTCTTGGTATAGCAAACACATTTTCACCAAAATTTGTCAAAATGGATTTATTGCGTTTTAGAACCAAACTTTTCATTTATGTTATTATATTAGTCGTGATGGTTAATCTCACCTTTCATAACAACTTCTGGCAGGCCGTACGGTTCGTACTCTGTGTCATCATATGCGGCAGACATGCGGTTGCGGTTTTGACGTATGCGCTCTGCGAGGTGAGCCGGGTCGGTCATGGGGAACGCCTTGGACAACAGCGTTTGATTTGTAACAGACAGTGGGGTGGGGGAAAGAGGTGGAGATTCAGTGGGTTCTTCATCACTCTCATCTTCATCATCAGTGTCCAGCTGTACGTCATCAGTCTGGGTGCTGGTGTGGATAAGAGGGTGTTTCACTGAAGGGTCACCAATCTCCTCTGTTTGGGTAAACGCACTGTGGACTCCCTGGACCTCTGTCCTGTTAGGATCTCCAGTGACCTCACTGACCTCAGCCTTTTGACCCGGAGCAGACTCATTTCTGCGTGATACTGAACCCACTTCAGCAGCATGGCTATTGTTCGGTTTATCTGTTGCATTTCCATGATGATACTCGTGTTTATGCAAAGCAACAGTTTTTGTAGTTCCAATCTGATTATCTACAGTACATAAGTCCGAATTCTGGGAAGGTTCTCTCTTGTGAAGCTTTGTCATTGTTTGATATTTGCTTGAAATGGAAACATTGATCAAGGCATCTTCCTGTCTGTTTGCTTTGGCAATCTGCTGAAGATCTAACGGTCCATCTTTAGTGTTACTAGTCATTACATCTGACGTTGTTTCATTGCTGTGGTTTACAAACCTGCGCTTACATTCTGGAGTGTTTCCTAGGTCCGTCGATTTATTATTTCCAGTCACAAGTCCCTAAAAAAAATTAAAAGTGTTTATTAGCCCATAAATCTTCATTTCAACAGTCAAGATTTTCCATCTGCGAGTAAACAGCACTATTTAATATTAAATACTGTATTATAATTTATAAAGCCATGTCAAAAAAAAAATGAGGCTATATGGCAGGTACTTTCAGTCTGGGATAACATGTTTAAATGGCTTTGTCATTCAAGGAAAAACCAAGACCAAGTTTGGATTTTATAAAACAAATGCAACATTGTCACATCCATGAATGTGCTTTTAATCATTTTATTATACAGCTCGTTGGAATGCTTGATTCTGATTGGCCAGTCGTGACATTTGCAGGTTTGTTACTCCCAGATAACAATCACTATAAACTTGGTAACCCAAATGCTACAAATCAGTTTGACAGGTACAGTTTAATATTACACAAATATTAACATAAATATATCACATTATATTTACAAATGATTAAACCAAATAGTGTGTACATGACATTTGAATGTCTTATGCACTCTTTCCCAACCAGTGTTTCAAAAAATACATTTTTAATGATTTTCACAAAAGTTTAATGCCTTCCAGAAAATGTCCATTCTTTAAATATATAAACATACAATATATCAAATGAAAGAACAGATCCTCTACTTAAAAAAATAAAAACTGTTTAAAAGCTTTAATTGTTTTGATCACCTTTCAAATAGGTTTCTTAAAAAATATCACATTTTGAGCAAAAAGCTGAAATAATTGCATTTTTCTATAGGACTTTTGTTAGAGATAAGATTCAGAGCCATAATCAAAACCTACACGGAGATTTTGGCCTTAGTGGATGCTTCTATCTTTATAAATTGGGTAAGAGCACCAACCGAAGGGATAATAGTGGAAATTAGGGGTGTCCTAGACTAAAAATTTACACATTCGAATCAGAACTTTTGAATCTTTCTATAGTCGACCGATAGTCGAATCATCTATGTGTATGTGCATGGGTTGGGAGGGGGCTAGACCAGGTACAAATTGGTAAAAAAAAATTCTTTCACAAGCAGCACACAGAAACAATTTTTTGATAAAGTGAGCAAAACTGTCTTTCAAGTGATGAACGAAGACAATTCTGCATTTATATCATTTTTTTAAGGTAAAATGTAAGGCAACATAAACATTTGTTTAATCATTCCTCATAACAGATCTACAGAACATCACACAAAGATAAAACAAAAAAGATTGATAATTAAGCCTAAAAAATATAAAAAATGTGATCCTGCCTTGGAAACCCCAGCTACAATTCAGTGTTTTTATTTAATTTTACGATTTAGCTCGTCAAAGCAGTCATGACCAAAAAACGACAAATGACATTTTGTGATTGTTACTGTAAGTCAGGGGTTTTCAACGTTTTTTTGGGTCGGGGACCCCTTAGATAAGAGAGGCATGGAGCAGGGACCCCCTAATACTAAATGTGTAAAACAAAGATATTTAAGTAAGCAGGAAGGTACGAGAGTCTGCCTTTTCGTATTAGGCACAACGCAAAGTGGAGTAAAGTACAACTGATGACCAATCAGAATCAAGGACTGCAACTGTTTTATAAATAGAAACAAACCATATTGTCACACAGCCATACTATATTAAAATGCATAATTTTTTGTTAAAGTAGATTTAGTTTTTATATATTTATATAATGATAATAATAACAACAATAATAATAATAATAATAATAATAATAATATTTTAGGGTATTTGCAGTGTAATATATTTTCATTTTACTGTGAATTGGACAAGGGCTTTCAGTTTATAAAGAAGACTGATCATGGTGAATGGCACAAAGATTCTGGTGGGGATAGAGGTTGTGCTACTTTATAATTCTGAGGTCTGTTGCCTTTCTCGTGTATCATCATTGCCATGAGTTTAAGTAACGCAGGTTTATTTTCTGTATAGCTTCATATCAGTCTCAG
The DNA here is from genome assembly GCF_030506205.2 of Paramisgurnus dabryanus. NCBI lineage: Eukaryota > Metazoa > Chordata > Actinopteri > Cypriniformes > Cobitidae > Paramisgurnus > Paramisgurnus dabryanus. The sequence goes on from NC_133352.1 coordinate 32,193,598, forward strand.
GAGAACAACATGCAACGAGTCCGAGCGCATCTCTTTAGGGAAACTTTTTGAGAGGCGGATTTCAACCTGACTATCAGATGAATCTTGCACAAAGCACCATCACGGCGCGCGTTTCATTAATTTTTAAATGCGAGCGATAGTTTTGTCACAGTTTAAAATGCAGACGCGGTGTGGTGTCATTTGCCTGTTGAATTAGCGCTTTAAATCTGAACCGCGTGAAACAGCCGTCCAAGTTCATAAATATAGATGAGACAACATGTCGCACTGATTCTAAAATGACATTCTGAAAGAAAGACACACATAAGATTTACCTGTTTTATGATGACTTCTGTCGCTACTGCTGCTTCCTGAGTGGACATTTATAATCTTTAGATATTTTATTTTGGTCCGCTGGCTAAACGGAACGCGCGCCTTCAAACCTATGCGGCCACGCACGTGCACAACTTAAAGGGGACATGTAACGTTTTGTACATATATTTTACGTTTTAAGCAAAAAATAGCTTGTTGTTAAACATCATTTGGCGGACCCCCTGCAGTTCTGTCACGGACCCCCTGGGGCCGCGGACCCCCGGTTGAAGACCCATGCTGTAAGTGATAAAAACTAAGCTTTATATACAATTCATTATATGTTCATTTATAACAAGAAAAACGCTGAAATTAATTGTTTTATAGACACTACGCGTTATTATTTAGCAAAGAAATACCTGCTTGCTTTGACTTTGATCATCTCTATTCACTTTAGGTACAGGAACAACTGATGATTCTTATATTATTTATTTATTTCAGGAATCTCTTTTCTATCATTTGAAAGTGAACACCGACCATAATATTTAAAATCACAAGAAAGACAGTCGTGTCAGGCATAAATTAGGTTCTGTGCAGATATTTTCCGTGTCATAACCGAAATTTAAAGAAACTGCTTACCTGTTTTGTAGTTTAACTTTTGACAAGAAAAGCACCCTGTTTTAAATACATTCTAAAACTTACACCCGTCGAAAAACATCCGTTTTTTTGTTTAGTTTGATGAACTGCTAAATATGAGACACAGAGCACCTAGCGTGTTCGGCTAAATTCTGCATGCGCAAGCATGGCCAGCACGCAATAGCGCAACATCGATACAACGAAAAGCAATCCAAAATATACAGACTTAAATTAGATCAGAATTTACGTTTATAATAAATTTTTTTTTTTCTATAAAATAAGGTCAGAAGTAACAAAGTGCAGAACAAATGTGCAAAGTGCCTCAAGTGCACGGAAACAAAACACAAGCCAAATCGTTAAATCAGATAACCCTGACTGAATTATAAATAAAATAAAGAAATTATTAAAAGAACAAAAGTATAACCAGAATTGCCAGCTTTGTCTTTTAAATGTAGAAACAAAGAGGCAATGGTCTGCATTTGTTAAAAATGAGCAAATAAAAATGTATTGTTCCTTGCCTTACTTATTATGCAGCTGTTTACCTCATAAGTAAGATCATGTACAGGCAGCCGGCTGTGATCACGAAATAAGCCCCTTCGGTGTCATACAAGACCCTCTGCTTCACGTTGGGTCCTGATCACACTGCCGGGGCTTATTTACAGCTGAGATTACAATCGGCTGCCTAGGGGTGGGCGATATGACCAAAATCTTCTATCACGATAGGATTAATTTTATATCATGATAACGATATGTATCACAGTAGAGTTTTTTATGTTTTAATAAGGTTTAAATATTTAATACCATAGAAATGTTCATAATTCTCACAAAAAACATATACAAGCATAGAAAGAAGATAAAAACAAACAAAACTCAAGCTCTCTGAAGATACACAGTCAATAAGAATGATAATAAATAATTATGCATGTATGTATAGGCCTATATATATTTTTATTTAAGGTAGAAAAGTGATTTAATCAGGAGCAGTGAGAGATTTTTTTCTCAATCCTGTTTGATTAACACGAGTGACAGACCGGAGCAAAATTAGGTAACTTCCCCTTTAAGACCAAAGTCCGGATCCAATACACTGTTACACATGCGCTTTCTCTTTTAGCTGTTTACTTTCTCTTAAGACCTTACTGGTCGTGTTTATGATGATGCTTGCAAAGACGGGAATTTTGACGCATATGTGTATTTAAGGCCAATAAAGCGGGAAAAATGCTCACGAGCTTAATAAGCAGAGGTCGCGCGACTTGCGCGCTCCTCACAGACAGAAAGAGCAGCGGTTGCGCGACTTGTCCGCTCCTGACACACAGAAAGAACGCACGCATACAGATCTGTTGTCTGTGTTTCAATGGCTTAAAATAACTTGTTTTAAAACTGCAGTGCTTAAATACGTGTACAAACGTTACGTTTTCGCGACCACACGCACAGGAGCGTGACGTGGGCACGTAACCTCGATAGAAACGATAGTCCAAAATCTCTACCGGTTGACAAATTTCTACCGGTTAATTTTGTCTACCGGTTTATCGCCCACCCCTACGGCTGCCTATAGATTATCCCTTAGTTTATTATCACAAAACACTCCAAATTCTCTAAACAGAACAGTCAGGAAGACTCAAAGACTCTATATTCACAAAGAAGTCCTGTTGCAATAAATAATCGTTTTTTGTTTACCTCAGCAGGGTTCGAAGATTCAGTCAGATCATGTGCCATTTGTGTTTCACCTAAACTGGTCTGATCATTCCCATCCTCTGATCCACACTGATGTGTTGTGTCTGTAGTGTGTTGGTGCTTCATGGTCCTACAGTAGACCCATGAAGAAACACAGAAGAGTCGTGTATAAACATCTCTATTATATCGAACATGTGTTACTCCCCAAAACATCCCAGGCCCAACATACCCATTATTCACTTTAAGTACCCCGCACTGCTTTTGAATACAATATGAATAAACACTTTTCATGACTATAACTCTAATTGCCAATTAATTTCAAACAAATCCCAATTCAATCCATTTTTTACCCTATCTGTTGTGCACGCAGCTTGGTAGACTTGCAGGGAAGGAAAATCTCAAACTCTCTCATCGTGATGGACGGGGAGCTGTTGTTCTCTGCTTCTCCCATTGCTGAGATCTTCCAGAGCTCTAGTTCTTCAGCCAGTGTCCGGTTCTTGTCAGAAAGGTTCTGGATCTGGTCTTTTAGTGCCTGGATCTGAGACGCACCAAATATAAAGAGAATCAAATTAATATGACAGAAAAATCAGGGATGTACCGCTGCAAAATGTCTGTGCCGATACCAATATTACTTAAAATGACATCTAACGGATGTCACGAATAGATACCGATAGTACAGGGTTCCCACACCTTAGTTAACTTCAAATTCAAGGACCTTTCAAGGACTTTCCAGGTCCAATACCCTCAAATTCAAGGACTAAATGTGGGGAGACATTTCAAGTGAGAGCAAGGTTACATTGTGTTACCGTTTAAGATACATTGTTACAGTTCCCTTTCAAGGGAACTCGTGCTGTGTCATTGCGGTGACACTTTGGGGACGTCTCCAGTGGTAAGTGCATCTGAATGTGTATATCAAATTCAACCAATGGTGAGGCTTAACGACAAAAACAGGGACATGGGAACCAGGAAGTATATCGCTATCTGAAATATTGCCAAAGACGGCGTTACAGGGACGCAGGAAGTATGGCAAGGGAGACGCAGCGTCTCGTTCCCTTCTCAGGGAACAACAGTTACATACGTAACCCGATACGTTTTCATGTTTCAAACACAACTATGCCAAAAAGCATTTTGGTATGAATCAACATTCACATAAAGAAGATATAAGCATTTAGTTTAGTGTGCTTAAAAAGTCTAGAATTGTTATGATATTATCCTACACTACACAGGGAATAATATGTAGATTTTTTTTTTCAGAAAACTTCTTGCATAAAATAGATTCAAGCACTTTCAATGATCTAGATTTTCAAAAACTTACCAGGGCCTTGATTTTTTCACCCCAGATTCACAAACTTTCAAGGATTTCAAAGAGCCGTGGGAACCCTTATAGTGTTGCTTTAAAGGGATAGTTCGGTCAAAAATGATATAAAACCCACGATTTACTCACCCCCAAGCCGTTCGAGATGCATATGTCCATCATTTTTCAGACGAACACATTGTCAGTCTTTTTAGAAAATGTTTTAGATCTTTCAGTTAATCAAATGTTAAGTTACGGGGTCCACTTCTTCAAGTCCAAAAAATGTGCATCCATCCATCACAAAATAAATCCAAACGGCTCCACAATGATAAACAAAGGCCTACTGAGGGTAATCCTCGCAGTGTTGTTTTAGAAATATAAAAATGTAAAAACTTTATAAACGAAAATAACTCTTTCGGTAATCCCGGCATCTTAGTCGTGTCCACATTCAACATGAGAGCGTATGCAGTTTATGGAGGTTTCTTTGCTGCTGCTCTGTGCCCCCACTAGGGCTTCAGATGTTCCAGATTGATTCGATTTCTATTCTCGATTCAAATTTCGATTCCGGTTCTCGGGTTGGTTTTTATACTTAATTCTCGATTCAACTCAATGAATATAGATTTAATACAAATACTATATTAATAAAAAAGAACAGTGAGGAGCAGTTTACAAGTAGGTGATTAATAAAAAGAAGTTAAAAGCCACAACACTAACGTTGTCGTCTTGCTTACGAAATCTAAAATGCTTCCATACCTCTGACTTTTTATGTGAAGGTGGCATCAACGTCGATGAAGCACCTGAAACACTATTTTAAGCACGGAATGAATGAATGACAGGCTCGCCTCTCGCTCCTTGGTAACATCGCACAAGACAAAAAAGAGGGTGACATCTAGTGTAGAAGACTAGTAATTAGATTAACGGTAATCTAATTTTCAATGTTTGTGGAAATAAATAAGAAAAAAAAATCGATTCTGCCCTTTTATGAATCGATTTTGAATCGACCACAAACAGAGGAGTCTAAGATGGCGGTGTTACCAGAAGGTAGTTATTTACAATTATAAAGTTTTAACTATGGATATTTCTACAACAAAACGGAGCAGATTACCCTCAGAAGACCTTTGTTTATCATCGTGGAGCCGTTTGGATTTATTTGTGAAGGATGGATGCACATTTTTTGGACTTGAAGGACATGGACCCCATAACTTCACATTTGATTAACTGAAAGATCTAAAACATTTTATAAAATAACTGAAAATGTGTTCGTCTGAAAAATGATGGACATATGCATCTCGGACAGCTTGGGGGTGAGTAAATCATGGGTTTAATATCATTTTTGGCCAAACTATCCCTTTAAACTCCCTGTTTCAAATGATTAGGTCAAGCGCAAAAATCAAAGCCAAAAAGAATATTTCACATTTATATACATTATAAGCATTAACATCACATGTTATGTCAGCCAGAAATTATAGTAATTTCAAAGGCAGATATTAAAATCAAAGATAACAAAAGACAAACACAATTTCTCTGTAATAACGTGCACTGATGAATCATTCACAATTAAGACCCACAAATGTAAACACAATGCTAATAAACGTACCTGCTCTTGAAGAGAATGAATGTCTGCTGTAGTATTGCGTTCATATGCACACCCTGTGCTCTCATCTGTTTCTCTCCTTTCCTTCATCTCTTCATCTTCAGAGTTTTCATTAGAAACAACCGACTCCTCCTGTCCTGAGGGGGCGCCGTCTGGAAATCCTTTTATGTCGTCACTGTTTTCAGTGTTTATTATGGGGAAAGCAACATCTTTAGCAGCATCTTTCTCCAGCTGTCTCAGTTTCAATTTTAACTCTTCATTTTCTCGTCTGACAGATAGCAGCTCTTCCTTGGCTACGTTTTCTTTATAACCAAGCGTTTCATTTTGAGCCTTCAGCTGAATTCGAGTTTCCTGTAATTCCTTTGCCAACCTTTCCAGCTCACGATCATCATCTGTGGAATGTTCTGGAATGTCAGGTAGCAAGTTAATAACCTCTGACTGGTCGTATTGCGAACGTGATCTAGTTACAGGCAAGTTTTCAGTATTGGTCGTCAACATCTCTGAAAGTTCACGTCTTTCAGGATTTACACTAGAGGATGAACCGTGTTCACAGTGAGTGTTTGCATTTACATATAATTCACACGGCTTTTGTAGTTTATCGGATACATCCATAGTGTTGGTTTTTTCAACGTCTTGGTGTTCAACAGACAGCAAGTCCTTCTTTAACGTTTGTATCGTATTGTCATTAAACATTTCTTGGTCGCTTATGCTCATGTTGCTAATAACAGAATCGCAGCTAAGTTCTCTTGTGATCTCCGTTAAAGGTTCTTCACCAAAAACAACGCCTGCTCCAGTGCGCTGTGCTTCTTTAAGAAGAGTGATTTTCTCTTGACATTTCTGCAGTTCCTCCTCTTGCTTCTGGAGGGCGCTCTCTTTCTCTTGCAACTCTCCCAGCAGGTTCTCGATGTTCTTGCTCTGGCTTTCAAAAGCGAGAGTCAGGTGCTTGGTTTGAGTGGTCACTTGCTTCTGTAGGTCTTCCAGCTTTATTTGTGCTTGTTTTGCCTTATCCGACTCTCGATCTTTGGCCGCCCTCAACTGCTCGATCTCCAAAACTAAAACGGTAGTGTCGTCCAAATATGCAGCTTCCGAGTTTATCGCCTGTAGCATTTCTTCCTTCGCTGTGCCTGTTGGTTTTGTTTGTGCTCCAAGATCCATAATAAGCTCCATTGCTCTGGTTTCTTTGGAGATCATAGTGTTGTGAAGGTTTACAGAGTCACATATAGATTCAGGAGAAGGAACCGAGTCTCTATTTTCGGCATTGGTGGTGTTTGGGTGGCATCCTAGTTGTAAATATGTGACTGGAAGATTTTCTTTTGATATCTTTTCTTCTAAACGACCGAATCTCTTCAGATTGTCCAGCTCTTCTTGAAGCTGCGTGATCTTAAGTCGTTCTTCTTGCTCTTTTCGGATCTGCTTCATCTGGTCTTCTCTTTCCCGTTCCCGTTCTTCGCGTTCCTGCTCAAGCTTGAGCTGAAGGTCGTCCAACTCTTTTTTCATCCTCTCCATTTCTTTTTCCATAAACGTCGTCTTTTGCTCCATCTCAGCTATGACTTCCTTCAGCTCGGTGCTTTCATCTTGGTCTTTCTCCTTTTCTTCCTGCCTCTTCTCAGCTTCTCTTTCTAACGCATCGAGAGCTTCTTGTAGTTTTGTGCTCTCTTTCTTCTCCTGTTCCAGCTGGACTTCCAGTTTAGCCACGCTGTCTTTGAGCTCAAGTGCTTTGGCACGTTGCTGCTCTGTCTGGGTTGAATGTTTGCGACTCAGTTGTTTGAGTTTGGTCCTGGCCTCCGTTTCCGCCCTCCTCTGGGACTCCAGGTCTTCGAGGCGCTTCTGAAGTTCGTATTTAACATCTCGGAGTTCATCGCGAAGCTCAGAGTTCTCTTTCTTTAGATCTTTTAGAGGCGCTGTGTCACGTTTTTCTATATTTCCCACTGTGTCGCGTGTATTATCTTCACTTTTAGACATTGTGCCGATGGTTGAGTCAGACGTGAGCGAGAATGTGTCCACGTCCTCTATGCCGGTATCTTGTTCAGTCAGCGAGAAGTCCACATCGGTGTCACTTCGTTTCAGTGAGACACTTTTTCCTCTAAACCTCTGTGACTCCTCAGACCCAAAATTCCCAATCTGCTCCGAATCTATGCCCTCTCCTGGCTCTCTGCCCGAGGGGTACTTAATCCTCTCCTCTTCTCTTGTTCGGCTTGTTTGTGGGGCTCTCTTTTTCTGAGTGGGGTGGTGGTATGGGGGAGAACGGTCACGATGGATGGAAACTGAGGGAGAGAAGCAGTCTCCAGCGGAGCTGAAGTGAGGAGCAGAAACGGGTTGAGGAGGAGCGGCCAGCTGAGCTACAGGAAAGAGACAAATCCAGAACACAGAAATGAGCGAAATCAAGCCACTGCATTCACATACCTGCACATACATGTTTCAAGCCTTAAAGGGATTCTCCAGCCAAATATTATAATTACCCCATGATGTACTCACCATCAAGCAATCCAAAATACATATATCCATCATCTTTCAGACAAGCCCATTTGGAGTAAATGTCCTAAAATGCTCTTTAAAGCTTTATAATGGTAGAAATGACCCAAATTACTTTATACCCACACTCGACGTGCATAAATAATTTTTTTTAAAAGAAAGACACGCCCCGAGACAAACCAGAGAAAATTAGACCCGAGTCCGACTCGAACCAGTGGCATTTTTTTTTACCTGACTGGACTCAAATGTAAACGGCACCGACTGTGAGACCCTGCTGGTCTCGCAACCAACTTGGTGAGCTGCTCCATTTGTTTTACTTTGTTATCTGAAGACGACACCCAGGTAACTGCTAAAATGTACGTTACATTTAAAATTGACTGACATGTCTGTCGGTCTGTCTTAACGAAAATTAACCTACCGCCAGCCACACAATGTCACAAGCGCTCTTGGCAAACAGAGGAGAGATTTGAGAAGATCAGAGACGCACACACGCAAGAGAGTTTGGGTTTTCGGGTCCGTTCTGCAAAAACACATTAATTTTAAATTACCCGAGATCACTAATATTATACCGGACCCGTGTCCGAGGCACATGTGAAACTTTTAGTCCCGAACCCCGATCGGGTCTCGGGTCGGACCTTGGGTTTTCGGATCTAACTGGACCCGTGAAGACCTCTAGCTCCAAGGGGTAAATAAAGGTTTTCTGTGGGAAATCGATGGAATTTTGTAAGAATAATATCCATATTTTAAACTTTTAGGAGCAGTTTCCCAGACAGGGATTAGGTTAAGCCAGGACTAGGTCTTAGTTTAATTAGGAAATATAACTAGTTTTAACAAACATGCCTTACTAAAAACATTACTTATGTGCATTTTGAGGCGAAACAAAAGAGTACTGATGTATTTAAAGATATGTCAGTGGAAGTTGTTTTCAGTTTGGACAGCTCTTAAATTTTTTTAGTCTAGGACTAGTCTAATCTCTGTCCGGGACAGCACCCCTTAAACTATTATAACTTGTTATCAGAAGCTTGTTATTATAGTTTAAAAAGTTAAAAATATGGATATTTGTCTTACAAAATCGCATCACCATAACCCACAAAAGACCTTCATTAACCCCTTGGAGCCATGTGGATTACTTCGGTGAAGGATGAATGTACTTTTTGGGCTTCAAAGTCAGAAGTTGTTCCCTGATCCCAGTTTTGTACCATTAGAGGACATTTTCTAGAATCACTCCAAATGTGCTCGTCTGAAAGATGATGGATATATGAAGAGTTTGGTTCCAAAACGCAATAAATGCCTTTTTTTTTTATTAGTTACTGCCAAAATCAGTATTATATCAGGTCAGTATTTAAAAGTAAATTCTTAATTTTACGCAAAATCCAATATCCGCCGTGTTATTCTGTCACCTTTTCTCCTTTTCTGCAGAATGCAATAAATCCGCTCCACAAATTACAGCACACCATTCCATGCAATGTAAACAAATAATGGCGGCGGGTTGAGTACACAGAGTCCTAGTTTTCCTCATCTACTTTGTACTTCGTGATCCACAAACAAACAAAAACGAAATAATACTTTAATAGCATTGATAAACCTGTGGTTTTCTGTGACGGGAAAGAAACGTAAGCCATCAACATCTAATAATTTACGCGAGGCACTCGGGAAACGATCGCTTGTTCTCCCGACAGCATCTAGTTTCTCTCGTGCTAACACATTGACCCCAGGGGATCTTATGAAAAACTTTCCATAATTTTACTCAAAGTCAACGGGAATCACAGCTGATCGCTGTAAAAAATGTTAAGCGATGACGTCAAGTATAACCGCAGCAATGACAGTGTTCCTAATATGACAAAGTAAGTGTTTTGATTAATGCCATTAATGTTTATTTTTTTAATCAGTGTGTACAACTGTTCACCTAAATGAATATAAAATTACAAAAATGAATGCACATTTATACATTGATTGAATAGATTCATAGAATTTAAAAAAAAAAACATGGATTTATTGCATTTTGTGGAAAAAATAATTCGTTTTTATAATAAATCTTTGAAAATCAAGTTATGGATTTGAATTTATGTTTTTATAACCTAAAGATGCTATGTGAAAGTTTGTAACAGAAAACAGTGGTTTTCATCTTGTCACTTTCTTGGTATAGAAAACACGTTTTTACCGAAATTTGTCAAAATGGATTTATTGCGTTTTGGAACCAAACTCTTTATATGCATCTCGGATAGCTTGAGGGTGAGTAAATCATGGGGTAATTTTGATATTTGGCTGGAGTAGCTATATATATATATATATATATATATATATATATATTTCTGGAGCTTCACCATGTTGGTTTCCATATACAAAAATAATATGATGGCATTTTAATATAAGTAATTCATAAATAATCTGTGTTTAACTGAAGAAATTAAGTCAAATACATCTGGGGTGACATCACCCCCATATCTGGGTGAACCATTCCTTTAAATCAGTGGTTATCAAACTTTTCAGTGTTATTCATTGTTTCCATAATGCTGGCTTTCTTCTCCTTACATCCAAAAACACACTTCTTCTTTCATGCTATTGATGAGTCTTAAAAAAGTGATGCCTATAACTTAACATCCTTGGTTCTCGCTCTCTCTGTGATTGATGTGTGGGCGTGGTTTTCCGGGGGAAGTGTCCATAAAAAGAAGTAATACGTATGGCTTATCCCTGAAACGTCAGCTAGACCTGTATTCGAAAAAAAACTTTCGAAACTTGTACAAACCCTGGCAAAGTGCGTTCGACACAGAAATAATGTCACACATCCAACTGTTTTTTTTGACACTTTGCATTTGTTTAGCATGAGAAAACCAACTTTTAAACTGTGTTAAGAAGTCAGAATGCATGAAATACCGTTAAACCCCACATTAAACAAAACTTATTAAATTATACAATGTAGTGCTGTTGGTTGGTAGCTATATTTTTCTTTTTTATTTAATTACACAAAGATTACGATAAATTAATGTATTTTATAAAATGTCAAAACTGAGCCTCAGTTTGAGAACCACTGCTTTAAATCATCACAGAAAAAGTCTGGTCAGCAGGGGGAGACAAACACATAAGATAAGGCACAAGGCAGGCCAACTAAAACACACACTACACTGCATCCAAACTTGCCTACTATCCATCCTAAATAAATAGTATTTGAAATTATAATTAGTATGTCCAAAATCGTAGTATGTTGAAATGAGTATCATAGAGTTAAAGGATAGTCTGTTTTAGGTGAAAATTCAAATGGGCACTCACAACGGCTGATTTTACCCACCCACAACTCCTCGATAGTACACAGAATTAAGAAATTAAATAAATGATGTGTTACTGAATCAATACCCTAAACTATACAGTAAACATAACATAACAATTAAGATAAAAGAAATGCTTAAATACAAAGACGAGTTGTGTTCTAATGTCTGAATTTCTTAAAGATCAACACAGCATCATCCAGCCAACAGTGGTCATTTCTCTTTCACGTTAGTATGTCCCAAGTGCTCTGCATTTAAAAGTATGTACTTTCACAAAACAAAACCAGTACATACTATTAGGGCATAGCTTAAGCAGGTGAATTGGGACGCAGCTGCAGTTTCTTTCCCCAAAGAAGAGATTGTGCGCTGCCTCACCTTGCAGTTCTTTTATTAGCTTAAGGGCCTCGGCAAGCTCGTCTGTCAACCTTTTCACTTCCTCCTGCAGAGCTTTTTCCTGTTTTTTCATCTGCCCCAAAGACACAGTGAGAGTCTCGCTTTCTCTGAGCGCCTCCTTCAGGACAGGATAAGAAGTGCATGCACACAAAAACAGCTTGTTAAACAAAAGAACACAATTCATAGGCGAGCATCCATTATACATCCCCATAAATACACTGGCCTCAATCTAAAACAAAATAATAATGCTAAACACAAGTCATGTTTGACAAAGGCACACACAAAGAAAGTATTTAACTAAAGAAAGAGATTATCAACCAAAAGTGCAATATAATATCCACAGCCTGATATGTGCGTATAATATTACAATGCCCCCAAGCTCGGGTTTCTGTGGTATATAAAGTGCATACAGCACCAAAAAAGTTTCTGTAATTATAATACAAGGCTTTCATGCTGAACATAGTCTAAAAATAAAGAGATTATGCCCCAGGCCCAGCGTGAAACATAAGTCATAATAAGATAATGGTGCTATATCTGAGACCTGTTTGTGTCCTCTCTCTGCTCATTTGAACTATAAAATTATACTACAACATAACAAGATTTGGAGATAAAGTATAATGGATACTTTGTGGGTGGTTAAAAAAATAAAGTCAATTTTTAAGCACTGAAAGGCACTATGGGAAGGAGACACCACACAAAGGGTTGTCTCATATAAGGAGAAAAGGTATTCATTTATTACTTAGTGTGACCCCACAATGGCTACAATATGAGGAGATATAATTGCTTATCTCCCTCTTTCACACGTTAAGGGTTTTGCCCTTCTAAGAGCCCATCAACATGGAGACGCATTTAGCCTGTATAAGTAAAAATTTTGTATCATATCAATGTTTCGTCCAGACAAATCAGACGTTTTGGGAGCGTAAAACTGCTGAACATGACACCCTTGCGGTGAGCAACAAATGATTATGGACAAGGTTTATGCGCATGCTCAAAGTCTTCTCCGTTTTTAGTGCATCTCTGTGGCAGAATTACAGCTCCACACACTGGTCTGGCATGTAAACTACATCGATTTTATCCTTTTTCAGTGGTTTCATGTGCATGCGTTTATTTCTTAAGACGACGCCGTTTTTGCAGACTATATGGAAAGGATAGGGAAAGCTCTGGTTTTGTGCGGATGTTGCCGTATGCTGGGTACACACCAAAAGATTTTTTTACATCTTACAAGATTTTGTGATAAAGCACAAACATGAGGATAAAAAATCCTAGATTTAACTGTTTTGTGGTGTGCCATGATGTGTCAAAGACAGCACACCACACGAACAGATTTTCCACCAAAATCTCGACTGTGAATACGGGAAATCTCACAAAATCTTGTGACACTTCAGAATAAGCATGCCGGACGATATGCAGGAAGAAATTTCAATGATAGTGTTTGGAATGATCACAGAAAATTCAAGAAAAAAAAAAGAAAATGGTTTGAGTGAAGTCGTGAAGACAGCGGGAACATGGGCTGTACAAGTTCACTTAACATCAACTTCACTTTGTGCTGCACCATGACTGCTTCTGTCTAACATTAAACATGTTTAATATTTACGATCCATGATTGGATCGGCTCCGACGTTCTTCCCAAATGGCCAAAAATCAGCCCGATTATCTTTTGCTGTGTACCCAGCATAATAGTAGGGCACATGGATGGCTTTAGATCAGTGCACTCTAAAAAACAAACGGTGCTATATAGCACCAAAACAGTTGCTTTGGATCGTAACGATAGAAGAACCATTTTTAGTGCCATATAGCACCGGTGAAGAACCAGTGAAGCACCAGTGAAGCACCAGTGAAGCACCTGTGTAGAACCATATAGTGCTATGTAGAACCATATGTGGTGCTATATGGCCCCTATATGGTTCTACACTGGTGCTTCACTGGTGCTTCACAGGTGCTTCACTGGTGCTTCACTGGTTCTTCACCGGTGCTATATGGCACTAAAATGGTTCTTCTATCGTTACGATCCAAAGCAATTGTTTTGGTGCTATATAGCACCGTTTGTTTTTTTAGAGTGTGGTCTCAAACTCCCGGCCCGCGGGCCATTTGCGGTTCGCCCTCCCCCTCTCTCCGGCCCGCGGCACCTTTCAACAATATAACATAATCTGGCCCGCAGAAAGATTTTTATTTACTTTGTTTTATATTCATTTCATTTTTAATTTAAACGTTTAAGGGAACGCGTGTTAAAATGAGTCAAGGCGTTTCTTACTTTCTAAAGTGCTCGGGAGCGGAAGTTGGGCTCCGCTCCGTGGGGTCACGCGTTGCTACGCAGCCATGAGCCGCGCGCGCTCCGTGATTGCAAGGATAACGGAATGCGTGAGCGGACTTTAATTCCTCGTCTGAACCTCGCGTCAATCATATCATTGTCACCATGCGATCAGTTAATCTGGTCGGGACTTTGTAGTGTTTGTCCAGAGAAGATTTGTTACTTCCGAATGAATATCAGCTGTTACATCAACAAGTCACAGCTTCTAATGGAGACACCGCATAATATAAGGCAGAGCCGTAGATGTAATGCAACACATTAACTACAAATAAGAAAAATTGCCATCAAAGTGCCCAGGTTAAAAGAGGAAAGATGAAAAGCAACATACAGAGGATAAAAGTATGTATACTGCTATATATAATGAAGTATAATATATTATTATGTAGCTTGCTATGCAATTACACCTAGCAGTATTATATATATTTTTTTCTGCTTAATTAGCTTATGTAACATTGACTACCCATTTAGAAGTTTTAGGATCACTTTCACTTATTCATATTTTTCCACATATAATAGCAAATTCATTAAAACCGTGGAATAACAAAGATGGAGCATAATAAAGTCAATACTATGACTGTAAACAATCCAAAATAAATCAAAACACAAACACTTACTGATGGTAATTTTTTATAATAATTTATAAATGTATACAGAAATTTTATTTGTTAGTTTAGTGCAAGGTTTTAATAGGCCTTAGTTATTAAAGAGAAGGTTAAGAAATTATTTACTTATAAAATAATGTATATTTAAAAGCTAAAAACCACTGCTTTTATTATACATTAAATAATAGAATTTTAATAGTCAATTTACAGAAATATTGTACTTTTTTAACCTTAAAATAGCTCTGCGGCCCTCCAATTAAATATCAATCTCAGAAATGGCCCCAAGCCAATTTGAGTTTGAGACACCTGCTTTAGACTATTGATGATAATGTTGTAAATACTTTTTAGTTTCTTGTAAAGACCATTTGTTTGCTTTATAAAACTTAAATATATATCATCAGGTGCCTTGGGGATTGCTTTTGGGTTGTCCGTGTCTGCTTTTTGGACTTTCAAACATATGGAAACTGTGGATTTTTTATGATTTTATAAATAACCAAGGCTTTATAAAAACCAAAAGTCGTTTTGTCTGTTTTACTGATTAAAGTGCACCTATTTCATTGCTAAAAACAAAGTTATTTGTGTATTTGGTATAATACAATGTGTTTGCGTGGTTTATGGTAAAAAAAAAACACATTATTTGATTATGACTGATTTTGTTCAAAACTCATCGATTTGAAAAGCGCTGTGTCCCTGATTGGCCAGCTAATCTGTACGTTGTGATTGGTCTGAATACCTCTGACGTCAGCCGGAAATGTGACGCTCCTTACCATGTTGGAAAGATTCGCTCACAATGCAATGCTAACAGGAGTTAACTTACTAAGTAAGTCCAAACGGGAGGAATTATGATAATGTCGGTCTTGTCTACATCACCAATCCCAGGAAGTAAACTGTTGCCTACAATCTGTGTGTTGTTGTAGTCCAAGAAAAGATATTTACATTGGAGACGGTAACTCGCGTTTACTTTGGGGTTTGTACCTTTTGCATATAGTTAACATGTACTAATACACACCAAAGGAAAAGTAAAAACGTGAATCGGACAATAGTTGCCCTTTAATGGTCTGAGGGTGAAAGTAAAGTTTTTAAAGTGATTAGACTGGACTCTTGTATATCTTGGGTTAGTGTATTTGTGTGTCGTACCATGAGTTTGGACTCAGTCTGAGTCTCTCTCTTCTGACTCTCTCTCAGGTCAGTTTCGGTGCTCTTTAGTTTTCCTCTCACATCTTCTAGATCTCTCTCCAGACCCTGCTTCTGCAAACACACCTGACAAATCCACAAATAGACAGTAGAAAGGTTAATGTGCGTGTCAGAAAAAAAAATGCATGGAATTTTCTTCTTGTTGTTTGAGTGGCAAACTGTCATGTCAATCAAACCCATGCAGAACATCACACACAAAATGTTACATAAACCATGACAAACAAATGATTAGAGCTTGTGAGTTTATATCATGGAATGGATAAAATACAGCGTTTCCCACAGACTGACTTTACTTGGGCGAGCCGCCCAGGTATATTTACAAACACTTAGGTTTTTATGACATTTTGCATTTGATAGACTTTCTATAAATTTCACAATGTTAATAAATCCTTTCAAATGTGTCAACTTCACAAGTATTGCTTCTTTTCAGTGCACAACAGTATAATCTTTTTGTGGTGCTTTGACAAACAGTATCAGCTTTGTTTATGGCAAAGTGAATTTGGGGGTGGTTGGATTTATGAAATTTAATTTGAAAATAATATAAAATGCTCAATAAATCAAAGTATTAGGTTACACATGTGTAATGTTTGTGTAATAAATAATGATTGCCTTTTTCATCGGCTACCAACACCACAACTATATTTCAGATGTGTGGGAAAAGCTGCAGATATTTTTTCACTTCAAAGTTTCTTTCTTTTTTAGAAAACATACATTTTCACGCAATTTTAAAATCAAATGTATGGCCTGTTCATGGAAATAAGACATTAATGTGTTCAAAAATAGGTTGGTAGTCTCTTAGTTAGAGGAAATATGTCTATAATAAATTTGAAACATCTGTTTGGCCACAAAATGCATAATGCAGCATTCAACAAATTCAAAACAGCACATGGCGAAACCTCAATTCAGTTCATTTGTATCAGGTCATTTAAAACACACCAGCACACAGACAATGTTACTGTATGTGCAACAAAGAGGTTATTATTGATTTCTGCATTGACTGGTATGTTTGATTATGTTTGTCTTATTCAACTTTTGTCAGCCCAATAAATAAATAAGAAATATAAAAGTAGTTTTGTGCAACTGAGCTTGCAATTACATATGACTCTGAAACAGGACCTATTTTTGTTCAATGACCATTGATTTGAAACATAAGTGGATGGTATGTGTGACGTCAAATCTCCATATCCTCTTCCTATACTGAAAACAAGACATCCCAGAAAAATCATGCTATGATTTTCAAACAAAACTCACACTGACATCACAACACTGACCTCTGCTCTTGTGTCCTCTGAGAGAAAAAAAAAACAAGAAAAAGAGGAATAGTAGCATGTGAGAAAACACAGACGCAATAGCAGGGAGAGAGACGGAGAGGGGGAAGAGAGAGGTGACATTAGTGCATTGAGTGCAGCTCCCATGAGAGAGAAAGAAAGAGACAGCAGAGGAAAGAAACGGAAAGCAGGGATATTTTTAACAAATGTTTAAACTGAATTATCTGGGGACAATCTAACTGAAATATGATTTCTAGGCCAGAGAGAGATGTGGGTGTAGTCCTATAGAGAGTATAGTCTGAAATTGTAGGTTGGACCCTCAAACTGCTCAATCTACAGTACTAGAGTAAAACTACATCTGAACAAAGCTATATTTCCAGTTAATAATAAAAACTATGTGAATCTGACTGCAAAGAGAGTACTTTCACCTTATTACAAAAAATGTATTCAAGTCAGTAAAAATGATCCCTAGCTGTTACCAAGGAGGTACACTTTTAAAAAATACACCTTTGCATCTAAATAATTCATTTTAGTACCTCAGATATAAAGGAGTGCATATTAGTATATCAAAAGAACATATTGGTTCCAATATGCTATGATAGATAGATATATAGATATAGGTATCTGTGCCTAGATGATACACACATTAGGACCTTTTTAAAGGGTCGTGCCCAAATGACAGCTTGGGACCATTTTCTCTGACAGTGCACGATAGCATTTCACTAAGGGTGTCACGATTTCGATTTTAAATAATCGAAATCGATCTAAATTAAGTCACAACCTCGAACTTCGAATTAAAAAATAGGATCGTCGATGCTGCCACGCCCCATGTCACGTCCGGTCGGCTTGTCAAGCGGGGGAAAATAAACCTCTCAGAGGTGCCTTTAAAAACATAGATCCAGCCGAATGCGATTTATATTTTAAATACGAGGGATGTATTGCTACAACTCCTTGTAATGCATATCATAAAAAGGATTACTACCTAGTAATCTGCCTTCGGACAGAGCGCAGCTCTCTGCACGTGCGTGAGAGAGCTGCCAAGATGCAGCGGGTTATATTTTAAACAAAAGGGATAGCTTGCCTTAGCCTGCATAAAACGCATAAAACTGAACAAATACGTAAGGATTACTTCTTTAGTTTATGTTTAGACTTTGGACAGATGCGAGAGCGCGTGCACGTGAGACAGAGAGAAGAGCAGCTGCTTATGACGCACCGGTTTAATTTCAGATGCTAGGAGTCCAAGACGCGTGCATTAAGTCCATCTGCGTGCAAGAAGAAATCCTCTCTTTACATACAAGCTCTCTCGCGTTAAGTAAACCCCACAAACCCTCATGCGAGGAAAAGCACGCAATGTGCATGTTAATGTGAAACTATAATAATAATAATAATAATAATAACATATAATTTTTGTCCTTAAAAAAAAAATAATAATTAAAAATCGAGAATCGAATCAAATCGTGGCCTTAGAATCGGAAAATGAAATCGAATCGAGGTTTTGAAGAATCGTGACACCCCTACATTTCACAGTAAAATATTTTATATACTGATCCCTAAAGCACAACTGATCCACAAAAATTTGCATGTTTTATGTCCTTTTTATGCTCATATAATAAAACATCAATTTCACCAAAAATGAAAATTATGTCATTATTTACTCATCCTCAAGTTGTTACAAACAGTACAAATTTCTTTGTTTTGCTAAGCGCAAAAGAAGATATTTGAAATGAAGCAAAAGTACCACTGACATCCATAGTAGGAAAACAAAATACTATGGTAGTCAGTGGTGCTCAAAAATGGTTTGGTTACAAACACTGCTCAAAATATCTTCCCTTGTGTTCAGCAGAACAAAGAAATCATACAGGTTTGAAAAAACTTGAGGGTAAGTAAATGACAGAAATTTTATTTTTTGGTGAACTTTTCCTTTAACTCTTTCCCCGCCATTGATCGGTTAACTGGTCAAGAAAACGCTTTCTTTGCCAATGAAGAGTTTTTCCAGGAATCTGTATTTCCGCTATTATCTAACAGGTGGCACTTTTACCCAATTTATAAAACACAACCATATTCCCTTAGGGCAAACAGTTCAAACTCTGTGTATGTTTTAGGATCGGTCTGAATCTGATCTCTATCAAAAGTCCATCACAAAAAATAAATTTTCTCAGCTTTTTGCTCAATATTTGATATTTTTGAAGAAAGGGTCTGTTCTCTGCTTATATTGTATATATTGTAAGTTTATATATTTAACCTCCTAAGACCTGAGCTTTGGTTTGTCTTTTTTCAGATTTCTACCAGCTATTTTGGGGTTAGGAAGAACCAATAAATATAATAACCAAATATTTTTCTAAGAACATGAAGCAGTGTATTTGTCCATGTTTGTGTACAACAGTTTCCAGTTACACAGAATTAAGTATTATGGTGCAAAAAACAAAAATGCATGTCCACATATGTGGACATCCAGGTCTTAGGATGATAAAGAAGAACATTTTCTGAAAGCCATTAAACTTTTGTGAAAATCATAAAAAATGCTGGTCCTGACTGGCAACTTTTTTTTTAAATGCTGGTGGGGAAAGAGTTAAATAATTCTGTAATCAGTGAGAAATGTCAGTCAACCTGTAATTAGTGCAAAATTTGCAGATTTTCCGAATAATGACCAGAAGACTGTAATTTATCTCTTAGTTATGCGAGTTAAACAATAGACTTTTGCTACAGACAATGGACTCCCTTTGAATCCTTTTTTCAGAATCAGACTTTCCAGTGCTACCTTATAGAGGAAAAAGAATATAATAGATTTGATAATCATCTTGATACAATGCAACATAAAAACAGGGAATTTGTAACTTTAAAACAGCTTTTTACTGGAACCGCTGAAATTCTACAGAGAAATGTACTAGTGAAGTTAATAGCATCATTAGTTATGTAGCATCCAGCACATGTACCTTGTCATGTTGGGACTGCAGCGTGTTGTGAAGGACCCTGGCCTGCTGGATCTCCTGGTTGAGTCTGTTAACCTCTTGTTGATGTTGTTTCTCCATAGCTTGTCTCTCTCTCTGCTGCTCCAACAGCTCCTATAAAACATCAACCACAACTGTTTTTCTCAAGTCATCTAGCTCTAGAACTGAGGAGTTATTTACATGGGATTTAAGGAACTTTCACTAAGAATTGTAAATTTTAACGAAAGTGATCAGACCAGTGCACTTTGAAGTCCTAAAACAAAATCCACCCCATTTTTTTGCATTTTCGAACGGCTTAAAATAGTTCTTGTCTTGGATTATAAATTAATGCCGCTTGCACTTCAGTGAATAAGTCAGTTGTTAAATACACAGTCAATGATTGATTAATTCAGGGAGAAGTTTGTCTGCTTCAGTCTCTCTTGGGGGCTGTTTACACCTGGTATTAACTCTTTCCCCGCCATTGACGAGATATCTCGTCAATTAAGAGAAAACGCTTCCCCGCCAATGACGAGATTTTCCGTCTTTCCGCAATACCGCTATTATCCACCAGGTGGTCTTCGTTTATTACTTGAAAGACAGTTTTGGTCACTTTATCAGAAAGTTGTTTATGTGTGCTGCTTGTGAAAGAAAATAAAAGTTACCAATTTGTACCTGGTCTGGCCCCCTCCCAACCCATGCACACACACATAGATGATTCGACTATCAGTCGACTATGGAAAGATTCGACAATTCTGATTCGAATATGTAAATCCTTAGTCGAGGACACCCCTAGTAAACACACACAAACACAGGTCTCACCCTCTGGTGCTCGCGCTCCATGTCTTTCCTGCGCTGTTCTGCATTGCAGCGAGTTGTTTCTGCGTTTTGCCTTTGACATTTCAACTCCTCCTGAAGCTGTTTGACCCTCTGCTCAGCAGTCTGGGCCTACACACACGGGTACATCACACAATTAACTCATAAATACACTCTTGCTTTAGTGAAAAAAAAAGTAAAAAAGCACCTGCATAATAATGTGGGAAGACAAAAATCACAAAAATTGAATATATCATGTTGAATGGTATCATGTGACATTTCTGTTTTAGATGAGGAGTGTGTTTTGGGCAGAAGTTTTTGTGTATATTTGCGTAAACATTAAAGCAATAGTTTGGCCAAATCATTACCCCATGATTTACTCACCCTCAAGCCATCCGAGTTACATAAATGGGTGATTCTCGCGAAATTAGACTTATGAAGTGTCATGAAACATTTTGATAAAAAAGTAAATGCAAAGTAAAAGTATCAAAATAAGAAGCATACAGTTACAAACATCTCTTCATGTACTCTTTTCCACATGATTTCAAATGACATCATACAAACCAATTTTGTTGTTTTTTCACATTTAAGGGAAAAATATTAATTACCGCAACGTGTCCATGACTGGATTTGGGTTCTTTGACATAATTAAAAAAATCAAACAAATAAAAAGCTTCAGTGCATGTTATCCTATAAACATTTACAGTAAAGAAACATGTGGTATTTGGTGATCATTGGTAAATGTAGAGACAGTAAGAAGGAATATAAATGTGTCCAAGACCAATTTTCTCATCCTCTGCAACAATTTTCAATCATTGTTTAAGCCTTAAGGAACTAACAGTTTTTTTTTTAAATTGTTGGAAGGGACATAATTGACTGTGACACTCAAGATGGCTACCAGATAAGCAGTTCTTATTTTTTCTCTCCAGATAAAAGTTGAAATTTTGTTTGTCATAGTACCTAGACAACTTTTTAGTTCTCATTACCAAAACATGAGTTTGTAAATGCATATATTTAATGTAATATCATGTTGCGGTAATGATAATTTTTGTTAATGATAATCTAAAAAATTAAATAATTCTATAGGAAATATTTTTTAAATCCTTTAAAAATAATGGCTACAGTAAATTCAGACCTTAATCTTATATGTGCAAAAAAACTGTTTAAACATTTTGATGCTGGACACCTTCTAAATCTGGATTTCGTGAGAATCACCAATATCCATCCTTTTTCAAGAGTAAATCATGGGGTTATTTTAATTTTTGGCCAAACTATCCCTTATTACAATTTTGTACGAGACATAAAAATGGCTGAAACACACCGTTTTGGGTGTGTTTTGTCCCTGCAGTCACGTGTGCTCACCCGGTCAGTCTCCTGTGTGATGCGGGTCTGTGCGCGGGTCAGCTGGTCCTGTATGCGTGTTAGACTCTGATCTTTGGTGCTGATGTCTCGGTTAGCCTGAGCCAGACGTGACTCCACATCCTTCAAATGCTCAGACTCAATCTGAGCCTTACGCTGCAGGTCTGATACTCGTACACGTAGACCTGACAGAGACAGAGGATAAAATTCACAATACAGACCTCTTTTTGATGGCTGACAGTGTGAAATCCACCCGTTAGCCAATCACAGCTAAGACTCTTTACATATCTTAAATGTACAAAAGCATAAACAATTCACTTCATTCCAAGGGTCAAAAATAGGGTGTAAAGTGACAGAAAGTGCTTTGGATGTAAAACCCTTTAAGAGTGGACTTCAGGAAAATAAAATGCCATAAAAGTGTGGACTACGGTCTCTTTAAATGACTGCTTAATCATGACACCGTGGCTGTGTTTATTATAGCTGATGAGCATTTACTGTACAATCCAGTAAAGATTACAATCCCAACCAGGAAGGTGGCTGTGTTTAAAGAGAGAATCAGTTCTGATATAGATAGAGAGCTGTCACAGTCAGCTGTGTGTGAATAACGACCAACCCCGATGACTCAACAAAACAATGGAGAACATTCTTCGCATGCACACAAAAACCCTCATCTCTTGGTCTCTTGAGCGCACTTACACACACACCCATTAAAATCGCTCTTACCAGCAGCATACAAAACAAATTCAGCTATTTCTGGCAACAGACTGCCAGTGTATCTAGTTTACTCATTCTCTCTCTCCATCTCTTCTGCATGTCCTCATCCTCTCGTGCCAAATGTGCAAATCTGACCTTGAGCTTGGAAGTAAAATGAAATGCTCAAACTCACTCTTTAAAGCACATTTGCACAACAGCTATTAATACAGAGTCATCAAATACCCACAAAGCTATCCACCCTTCCTACTGCACATTTTTAATGTTTTGATACCCGTTATCAGCAAATAAAATACTAGATTAGAATTTAAGACTAGTAACAGCAGTACTCATATCAGTAACCAGCTGCTGTATAAAAACAATCATCTGCTACCGGTATCTATGGACCAAAGTTTATGTCATGGCATTAAAGGAAAACACCACCATTTTTTATATTTTACTATGTTATTACCTCAATTTAGATGAATTAATACATACATTTTTTTTTTCCAATGCGTGCACTTAATCTTTGTACAGCGCGTTGTGAATGTGTTAGCATTTAGCCTAGCCCCATTCATTCCTTAGGATCCAAACGGATGAATTTAGAAGCCACCAAACACTTCCACGTTTTCCCTATTTAAAGACCGTTACATGAGTAGTTACACAAGTAAGTATGGTGGCACAAAATAAAACGTGCCGATTTTTTAAGGGAATAAAAAATGAGAACTATATTGTATGGCAGAAGAGCACCTGGTTTGAAGCACTTCGACCTCGGCGCGCAGTAACATCATCACTCCTGACTACTTCACATCTCGCTCAAACTTGAGTCAATATTCGAGGTCAACATTTTATTTTGTGCCACCATACTTCCTTGTGTAACTCCTCATGTAACGGCCTTTAAATAGGAAAAACATGGAAGTGTTTGGTGGCTTTTAAATTCATCCCTGTTTGGATCCTAAGGAATGAATGGGACTAGGCTAAATGCTAACACATTCACAACACGCCGTACAAAGATTAAGTGCACGCATTGAAAATGATAGGTATGTATTAATTTGTATAAGTTGAGGTAAGAACATAGTAAAATATTGAAAAACGGTGGTGTTTTCCTTTAAAGGGACAGTTTACCCAAAAATGAAAATTAACCCTCATATTGTTACACACCTGTATACATTTTTTTCTGATGAACACAAAGGGAGATATTTAAAGAAATGTTTGAAAACAAACCAATGATGAACCTCTATTACTTCCATAGTAGAAAAAAAGAATACTATGAAAGTGAATGGGGCTCATGATGGGTTTGGTTTCAAACATTCCTTTGTGTTCATTCATCAGAACAAAGACATTTATACAGGTTTGTAACAACAATAGAGTTAGAAAATGATTTTTGGGTGAACTAGCCCTTTAAATATTTTGTGTAAAAACAGCCCCAATACAACACTGATACTGTATATTCTGATTACAGAAAAAACACACCCACAAAAACCCAGATCAGACTCTCTGATCACATTCAGTCTGTGCTGGTTAGGTCGTCTGCCTGCTGCAATGGGATTTGCATTATTGGAAACCTGACATTATCATTCACGAATGATCAACCTGCTACGTCACTGATATGTCACAAATAAACACACATCTGCTCCTATTGATTAATTCATTGCAAACACAGAGTTTAGCAAACGAAAACATCCTTGAGTGCACTATATTAATATTATACACACAGCTTCTTACAACAAATCAAGACATGTGCTTACTACCAACACTGCTTGTGACTGCTATAGAAATCCTTCCTTCACTTACATGCAAACGCTACACAAATCTGTCCCGCCCACTACACAGCAGTGCACTCCCATTAAACTACATACTCTCATGATACAGCACAATATACTCTCATTATTCAACAATCTTCATGTACTGTATGGCCTGTGTGGTAAGAGAGCAAACAGTGACTTTTATTTCATGGTTTTCATTTATTACTATTAAAGGATTACTCCTTTCATAAGAACATTTCCTGATAATTTACTCACCACCAACCAAAATGTTTTAGTCTTTCTTTCTTCCTTCAGTTTTTTTGAGAAAAACATCTGGACTTCAATTGAACCCAACGGTTTAAAGGTCCAAATTGCAGTTTCAATGCAGCTTAAAGGGCTCTAAAAGATCCCATCCGAGACATAAGGGTCTTATCTAGCGAAATGATTGTTATATTCGCCAAAAATAAAATAAAAAATTACTTCTCACCTTGCACAAGCACTAGGGTGCCCGTCCACGACCTTGCATATTATGTAATCATGGCAAAAGGTCAGACAGAAGTTGTGGTAATTTTATGGCAAATAAACAATCTTTTTGCTAGATAAGACACTTATGCCTTGTTTGGGATCGTTTAGAGCAGTGGTTCTTAACGTTATTCCTCGAGGCCCACTGCCCTGCACATTTTGTATGTCTCCCATATTTAACACACCTGATTCAAATCATCAGCTCATTAGAAGAGATCTCAATGAACTGAACTGAGTCTGCCAGATAAAAGAGACATAGGCTGCGTCCGAAACCGCATACTGTATAGTAGGTACTGAATTAGATGAAGTACCTACTTACTTGCCGTTAAAGCAGTAGGTACTGTATAGTATGAATCCTGGTAGTATGAATGACATTCGGACGTACTACATCCGCCATCTTGCTACATCACGTGACATACGTCGTCATCACGTCAGCGCGAAAACAGCCGCGTGCCTCTTCTTCTTCGTTGGATAACTCCTCGTCCGGGGCATCATGGGATATTGAAGCGTCCATCGTATGCACACTGCAAAATCTAACCGGACGTAGTAGGTCATCCGGGTACTTTTCGCATACTGTTTTTCGAATACTATGTATTCGGACATACTACTCGCCTTGCCTACTGCTTTTCGCGTACTA
This sequence comes from Paramisgurnus dabryanus, assembly GCF_030506205.2. Lineage (NCBI taxonomy): Eukaryota > Metazoa > Chordata > Actinopteri > Cypriniformes > Cobitidae > Paramisgurnus > Paramisgurnus dabryanus. The sequence continues at coordinate 32,219,271 of NC_133352.1, forward strand.
TATAGTATGTAGTAGGCGGTTTCGGACGCAGCAATTCAAAACATGCAGGGCAGTGGGCCTCCAGGAATAACGTTAAGAACCACTGGTTTAGAGCTCTTTGAAGCTGTACTAAAACTGCAATTTGGACCTTCAAAACCATTGGGTTCAATTCAAGTCCTCTATATGGAGAAAAATCCTGGAATGTGGAGCTGCACAATTAATCAAAAAAATAATCGGGATTACGATCATGGGTGAAACAATTACAAAATCGCCAAAAGCCTCAATTACAGCTATCCATTTATACCCATTTCTGTGCGTTTCGGCACCAAATACAGTGGTGAATCAGAAATTTGAAGTTGTCTTTCAGCCATTTGTTTTGGATTTTTACTAACAACATAATAATAAGTGCTGCGCAAAAATATAGATACAGCTAACTATCGTGATACATTTCCCCCCAATAGTGTATTGATTTTCAATCTTTTCTATCGATATTTGTAAAAACCATCAAATCCCTCTGTGTGCTTTAAACAACCTCCTCCGCCGCTGCTGTAGTTGTCACTGTCCAGTTGTCTGTCATATTCGGCCAATGTCTCAGAAGTTAGCGGGAGTGAGAAAATGACAGAAAATTTAAAAACACCTGCCGCTTTCAAAGCAGACGTGTGGAAGTACATTGGCTTTAAAAAAAGAAAAAAAAAAAATCAGCTCTTTTTTTACATTTTGATAAAAAAAAGAAAAAGTATTGCAATGTATCGCAACATGCAATGTATTGTATCGTATCATGATTAGGGCTGGGCAAAAAAAAAAAAATCGATTTTTCGATTAATCGTTCTTTAAAACATGGTCGATTCAGAATCGATTCTCAAAGAATCGATTTTTTTCTTTCATATTTATTTCTGCAAACATTGAACGAAAGATTAACATTAATCGAATTACTAGTCTTCTTCACTAGATGTCACCCTCTTTTTTGCCTAGCGCATGTTACCAAGGACCAAGAGGCAAGCCTGTCATTCATTCATTCAGTGCTTAAAATGGCGGTTTCAGGTGCTTTGTCGATTTTATTAATTACCCACTTGTAACCTTGCTGTTCACTGTTCTTTTTATTAATATAGTATTTGTATAAAATCTATATTCATTGAGTTGAATAGAGTATAAAAACCGGTCCGAGAACCAGAATCGAAATCAAATCGATTTGATAGCTTGTGAATCGAAATCGAATCGATCTGGAAAATTTGAATCGATACCCAGCCCTAATCATGATACATTGTAGCATGACCCAGTGTACCGTGATATGTATCGTACCGTGAGGCCCTTTTCAATACCCAGCCCTAATAATAATAATTTGTTATAGACAAATTAATTGGATGCATGGAGTTGTCTGCGAAATGCGTCTGGGCAGAACTTCCGGTCTCTGTTTGTTTAAGTCTGGCTAGTTGCTAAACTAAACTCTGGAACAAATACCTTGTTGAAAATAACAAATGTTTTAGTTTCCTAAAAACAAGGGGAGACAGCGATTATGGATCACCGCTATGTTAAGGGAGGTTTGGCAGCCAATCTGTAGTTAACATTGTATACATTATATAGTACACATTTTACACAATAACGCTAGCTCAAGTGTAGGGCTGGGTATCGATTCAGATGTTCCAGATCGTTTCGATTTCGATTCACAAGCTATCAAATCGATTCGATTCTCAATTCAATTTTCAATTCCTGTTCTCAGGTATGCTTTTTTATTCTTGATTCAACTCAATGAATATAGATTTAATAATATATTAATAAAAAAGAACAGTGAACAGCAGTTTACAAGTGGGTAATTAATAAAAAGAAATTAAAAGCCAAGACATTTTTTGCAGAGTTTACCGGAAGTTACATTTGTTCCACGAAAGCCGTTTGTTTACGTTGTTGTTACATGAAACCGTCTATTTATATTTAGTTTTGGATGTAGAATTTACCATTACAGAAAGTTATAAAACATTTCAAAATTATTGTAAAATCTATTATTCGGCAATAATAACCGCAATTACAGTAATCGTCAATTATGGTTTTTTTGTCATAATCGTGCAGCCCTACTGTAATGTTTTCCTCAAAATACTTAATTTCTTCTTGACATAAATATCTTGGATGACATGGGGGTGAGTTAATGATCAGAAATTTGAAAGTGGAATATTCCTTTAATTAGGTTGTTGGGTCAATTTTATTCAGAGGTGTCCCAACATAAATCTAATCCTTATGGAAACAACGAAGAGTATACACAGTAAGTACCTTGCGACACATTTAATTTATGTAATACTACACATTTCTGAGTAAAACAGAGAGGGAAATGATCCAGGATGGGATTTGATAATAAATAAATGAATGAATTATTAAAAGTGGGAGGTGTAAAACAAGCCGCAATCTCCTTAAACCCAAATCGAGTGTGAAGAAGCTCACCATCGATCTCGTTTCTCAAAGCTTCTTCTATCCCCGAGTCACTGCTCTTTACGACATCACAGGATGACACAGAAGAAGCTGGCCGTCCTTTGGGAGTGGACCACAAATCATCACGTTCCCATGGAAACATTGAGGATGGGGTAGATGCTTCCGATTGGCGGACGTGACGACGAAGGGGTGGGGATTTCTGTGGTTGCTGTGGAAACGGTGATGAAGCCCCACCTACCACAGGCTTAGGGATGTCTCCAAACTGCAGCTGCTGCTACAAAAGGAAACGAGACAAGTCAAACAAGTAACCGACAGGAACTGTATTTATATAAACAGAATGAATTTCAATATGAGAGGCAACAGGTTTTTGCTCTTCAAAGATGACTTACTCTAACATGCTGTGTTTTGCTATCACCCTCTGCTTTGAAACCACCTGCAGAGTTCAAACAGGTTACAAAAGCAGTGACGTACAGATCACTCAATATCCATCCCACACACTCAGACACCAACCCACTCAAATCAACAAAGACCCACAGCCTAGGTGCGACTAATAAAACACAGACCAGAAAGACAAACAAACAATAATAGCAAACTGTGCTATGCAATCAATCCTCTGGGATAAGTCACATAGAGATCTTTCCCCTAGTTTATCATGGCATGTTGTGTAATCTAAAGAGGGACATTGTGAGAATCGAATGACAGACATAAAACAAGAGAGTCCAAGCCTAAACAGACTGAAAGTGAGATATCGTACCGGTGTAGTCCCGGGGAGAGCTCATGTTCCAACAAGGTGTGGAAAATAACATGGAATCCCCAGAGCCATTTCCCTTCTGCAGCTTTTCCAGCTCTGCCTCGAGTCTACATAGAGAGAAAGAAAGAAGCTAAAATTAACAATACAGACCACTTTTTGATGACAGACAGTGTAAAATCCACCTGTTAACCAATCACAGCTAAGACTCTTTACATGTAAATATGTTAAATGTATCGTAGCATAACCTGCTCGTTTTATTTAAAGTGTCAAAAATAAGGTGCGAAATGTCAAAAGGTACTACACTGTTTTTGATATAAAATCACTTTAGTATGAGTGGACTTTAGGAAAATAAAAATGACAGAAGTGTGGACTACGGTCTCTTTAAATCGCACAACACTATGGCTGTTTATTACAGCTGAGGAGTATTTACATACCAGTAAAGAGATGTTAGCTTAGGCTGTTTGACTTTCTCAGACCCCATGACAACAAAATAAGTTTTGATCATATATTTGGTAGTGCAATTTAAAACGCTGATAAAATTCAATTTTAGAAATACATTAAAGTTAGAGCTGGGCGATTTGGCAAAAAATGTATCAAGATTTTTTATCTAGATGTTTCAATTTTTTACTAGTCAACTTAAAACATAACTACAGCAATACTGCAGTAACATTCTCTTTCCAATAACATTATTTTATTAAAATCAGAGCCCGACCTATAAAGGATTTTGAAGGCCGATACCGATACAAATGTTTGTTGCTTTTAAAATCCGATATTCCGATATATCGGCCAATTTTTTTTTCAGAAACGCGTAACAAAACAATAACAGATTTCCCTAACATTAGTTATTTGTAATTATTTTTTATGAGTTTTAACTAAAATAATATGATAATGCATCTTTAAAAAAAACTTGTTTCTTTTATTGTCACAACAGAACAGAGGAACATCAAAATATATTAAAATTCTAATAAATAAAATGTATAAAAATACAAACTTGAGATATGAAACGTAAAGGCCTTTGAACAAAAACACAAAAACAACAACAACCAAATCAGTTACCAGTTTTAAAAGACTTGGTTCATAAATATAACTTTGAATAGGACTGGAGACAAATTCTGTTAAGTTTTGATAAATAACAACAACAGCAAAATATAAATTGCTGATTACTTGACTCAGGCAGTGGCTAGACGCCTAAATCTGGACCCCACCAGCAGCTACTGGTTTAGAGCGCTCTGTCAAAAACACCAACAGTGAGGAAATCTAATGAAGGCTGTTTCGTCCAGGTTTTTTATTAAATAATAATTTATCGGCCATTATGAATGCCGATACCGATAGTTTGGAAAATATCTAATATCGGCCTGCCGATATATCGGTCGGGCTCTAATTAAAATGCAATAACATCTGGTTAAAGAAACTAAAGTTAAATCCAAGTGCACTAAATGATAGTTATCAACATTGTTTATAATGGTATAATTCATTTTTTTATATATCTATGCAGAAATGAGGCATTGTTTAGAAATATAATGGTAGCCTAAATCTGAACCAGAAACCTATGTTTTGGTATTTTTATAATGTTTTGTTTTATTGGATTGTAGTTTAAGTAGCCTATACATAATCTCACATTACATGTTAAACCAAACAATTCATTATTTTTTACAACTATTCATAACATTCTCCTATGATGTTTAAAATTTGATTCGATTTTTCAATTAATAATTTTGTCAATCATTTGGATAATGTATGATGGACTTCTTGTTACCATTCTTTAAAATGAATCTGTTTACATAAATCATTACTAGTTTGCGAATCATACATTTCTAGTCACTCTATTCACCTTGCCAACGAGAACTTCACAAACTTTTTGTATGAGCTATTTACTGTATTGTTTGTTCGGACAACTGCCATGTGAGGTTTAGGTCATGGTTTCAGTCATCTGTACCTTTGCTTGTTGCTTTTGAAGAAAAGAGCTTCCATTCAAAATCTCGATTTTCCAAATTAAAATTGCGTCAAATCGTAAACTCAAATTAATGGGGGAAAAAAAGAGAAAATCGCCCAGCCCTAATTTAAGGCACAATATGTACGTTTTTACATAAAATATCCCAAAACTTCTAGCACAGAGTTATATATTTTGATAACATGTGTACTTAACATTGTCCCAAATAAGGCTTAAATTATATATAAATATACAAATGTATATACACGTCAATATTTCTTAAATATACATGCATACGTGTATTTATATATACATAATTATTATACACTGAACACACTTCTATAAGATGTAAACAAAAACTTTTATTCTGCAAATTATTAGTCACGATTAATTGTTATGCAGCCCTAGTCCCAAATGTTTTCAACATTGTTTGAAATCAAAGAATTGGCAGATGTAACCAGTGCTCCAACCCTGTTCATAGAGTTGCATTGTCAATGCCATCATGTCCAGGTTATCCTTGGTTTCCGCTTTTGCTGCTACATAAACCATAGGTGTTTGACTTCATGTGGCATTGAGCAAATCAATCAGCATGTGGCATCAAAGTATCACGTCTTAAAAGCAGTACTGACACGCCAATACGTATGCGGAAGTAGTCCTCCGTCGTCGCTTCTTTCAATCCACACTATGGGCTTACATTTTAATGTAAAGGTTATATAAACGTAAAAAAAATAATCTCATTACATCATCCATGAACAAAATTTGTGAGTCCTGTCGGATTGATCTGATCAACAGTGAAGGTGAACTCCCAACATCCCAGCAGCTCTATTCACAGCGTCATTAACTTGTTGTTAAGCGACTTCTAATGATGAACATTACATATTGTGCCTTTAAAATAAGTAGCAAACATATTGACTTTTTGCACTACATAGAGTTTTGCTCATTTATATGAGCATGTTAAACATGTTTGCTTATATTACACAAACAGCAAATAACAAAAACCAATTTGATATCTCGGCATAACTAAAACCTTTTCTCAAAATGATAAAAGATTACAAATGAGAGGAGCAATGGTCATTAAATGATTTAAATGGAGCCTTTAACAAAAATCCCCCTGCAGCTCTTGAGTGATTGCTTCCTGCGCCTTTTTTAAAATATAAGTACATTGTACACCTTACCGTTTAATCTCTTGTGTGAGACTTTGTGTCAGGTTTTTGGCAGAATCGAGTTGGCCCTCCAGCGAGTTCACTTGGCCCGTTTTGACCTGCAGGTCATGAGCCAGCCGCTCCCTGATCTGCACCTCCGTCTGCGCTGCTTCACGCACTCCTCCCAGCTCCCTCTGAACCACAGCCAGCTCCACACGCACCTCCTCATACTGAGAGAGAGATGGATGGATGGATGGATTAAAAGGAGAATGACATGAGAAAATTTACTTGACAAAGAAGCAAAACAATTCCCAACGAATGACTAATGAACCAGATTATGAAGAATCTATTGTCAGATCTCCAGGTGGACAACCTAGAGCACCTATTCACTTTACCATAGAGCAGCACAGTGAATTTACAGGAACATTCTCATGGGAACAAACTAGGCTTCAAGTTCTCAATGGTAACTGGCTCATTCTCATTTCCTGTGGGGATCAAACCAGCAACTTTCCACTTATCATTATATTTATATGGTTTGTGCCCTGATGAAGGCTAGGAAACCCAAACACGTTGGTTATTTTAATACAACAAAAATGTGTCCCTCTACAACAACTGTTGCTGAATAAACTTCTGTTCCTTCACTTATCAGACCTAAGCATAGACCACTACACCAGGGGTGTCCAAAGACCCAGTAGGGGAGTGGACCTCCAGAAGCAGCATTATGGCCCTTTTCCATTGCATAGTACCCCACGGTTTAGGTCAGGTCGGGTCAGCTCACTTCACTTCGGCTTGGTTACCTTTTCCATCGAGTTTAGTAACACTCCGGAGTGGTAGGGATTATAGGCGTGTCGTTATATTTGCGCTGCCTACAAGTGAGAGCGTCGTTGGAATGATATACATTCCCATACATTCATTTATTTCTCAGTCCGCCACAAAATTAAAATTGACCACCACAAATAGGTGTTTGCACATCGTGTTTATCACTACGTCAGTCTCACGTGACGTGACACAAACACCTGTTTCTGTACAAACACCCGTGGCAGAATTCGACATGCTCTGCTAAGCCTCATTTAAAGGATTAGTCCATTTTCTTAAAAGAAAAATCCAGATAATTTACTCACCACCATGTCATCCAAAATGTTGATGTCTTTCTTTGTTCAGTCGAGAAGAAATTATGTTTTTTGAGGAAAGCATTGCAGGATTTTTCTCATTTTAATGGACTTCAATAGAGCCCAACATTTAATACTTAACTCAACACTTAACGTTTTTTTTTTACGGAGTTTCAAAGGACTCTAAACGATCCCAAACGAGGCATAAGGGTCTTATCTAGCAAAACGATTGTCATTTTTGACAATAAAAATAACAAATATACACTTTTAAACCACAACTTCTCGTCATGTAGATCCGGTCGTGATGCGTCAGCGTGACCCCACGCAATACGTCATGACGTAAAGAGGTCACAGAGGACGAACGCGAAACTCCGCCCCAGTGTTTACAAGCGTCTTGAAAGAGCACCGTTCCTACGTTGTTGTATGTCAACTGATACTAATTAATGTCTTTGTGGCAGTTTATTGTTTAAAATGGTCCGCAAATGTGCATTTTATATATCTATCACGTGACCTCCCTACGTCACTACGCGTTTACGTTAGGTCGCGCTGGACTGGACCTTAGACGAAAAGTTGTGGTTTAAAAGTACATATTTTTTATTTTTCTTGTCAAAAATGACAATCGTATTGCTAGATAAGACCCTTATGCCTCGTTTGGGATCGTTTATAGACCTTTGAAACTCCGTTGAAAAAAACTGTTAAGTGTTGAGTTAAGTATTAAATGTTGGGCTCTATTAAAGTCCATTAAAATGAAAAAAATCCTGCAATGCTTTCCTCAAAAAACATAATTTCTTCTCAACTGAACAAAGAAAGACATCAACATTTTGGATGACATGGTGGTGAGTAAATTATCTGGATTTTTCTTTTAAGAAAATTGAATATTCCTCTAAGTTGCAAGGGAGCATATATGTGGACGTGCGCGTCGCGAATGTGCCGCCACAAACTGCAAGTCTGGAAAAAAACTGGTATGGTGTTTCTGATTCTCAACCTGTGGATGTTTTTTATTTGCTAAAAGGGAGTTTGGGAACTTATAGCAAAGCACAGATGACAAAAGGTCTACTCGAGATAGCGCAAGCTAGCACGAAGGTAAAGCTAATCTTTTACATTATAGCGATGACGCTGGTAGTGACGATTCTCTCAGACCATTCAGTGATCTACAGTGTTTTCGCGATACGTTTTGGTATCTGCTCGGCTTGCTTGGAACCCCAACCGAGGTGGTTCTAAAAAAAAGTATTGGGTACTACATACTGCACCCAGTGAAAAAGCCCCCAAAGTAAGCTGACCCGACCCAAACCATGGGGTACCGTACTATGAAATGGAAAAGCGCCGTTAGACATCCTTGCATCCACCATTACAAAAAATAAACCATAGTGCAGAGGTTCCCAACTTTTCTAACCTGGGAACGACTTAATAGGTTTCAAAATCCTCTCGACATCACACCACTGTGCCAAGCCATTATCAAGTTAAATGTCTTTTGGCTTCGAAAACACATCTCGAGACGCTTAGCTTGAGACGATCAATAGCACTCTATAGCTACAAAGGCACTCATCATTATTGCTACATCCAGCTTAGATCACCATTTGGTCTTAATGCAAACAACATCAGGGAAGCCTACCGCTTTGAATACCTTGCAACTAGTCTTTGCTCTGCATGAGCCTTGATATTAAAACACACATGTAAACATAAGATCACAAGGGCTTCACTACACACCTTTAGCTTCTGTTTGTGTAGTGCTACTTCCGAATTGTCCAGCTGTAGTTGTCTCTGCTGTCTTTCCTTGTTCAACTTCTCATTTTGCGCCTGAAGCTGCTTCACCTTCTGCAGGACGTGACCCGTCAGACCCACGGTCCAGTCCTCCCCGGGCCAACTCATCTTCACAGATGCTTAAGGAGTACAAACCGATGCTTCAGAGACCTCAGCTGGTCATTCTCCAATGCTGAGAATAAAGAAATATATGCGAGTTTGCTTCGGCTCTCACTTTTTGTTCACGAAGATCCAGTGTGATGCCTCGGGGAAGAAGCTCTCAGCTGTCTGTACTTGTTTTGAACCAGAAATATCAGTTTTAGATACCTATAACATTCACTAATGAATGACAAAATGAAAGGTTGAATTAGTGTGTCCGCATCCTCTTTAAGTTAAAACCACAATGTTTGTGTGTGTAGGTGTGTGTTTGTCAGCCAGAGTGTTCATGGAAACACTCATAAGGGACCTGTGCCACCCGAGCAAACTTAAGGGAGAATAAACTTCATAAAAATCAGTAAACGTCAAGTCTGAAGTATGTAAACATTTCCAAAACACGAAATAGAAAGTCTGTTTACTTTATTACCGTCTCTCATCCTGCTAGTTTAGTTTGACTGACAATAACAAACCGGCCGCATTGCTTTAACAGAGGAATGAAGAAAATCCAGCCCGTGAATTTCACTGAACTGTGAAAATCCAGGTTCGGTCTCTTCATTACCATTTCAAAGCATCAAAGATGGTGCTTTCAAATGCAGCTGACGCCAGTCTGGCTTAATAACCATGCCGGTAGGCTAAGAGAATATTTAACATATTAAATACAGCCTTGTCTAATGTTTACTTGGATATTTATACATATAAACAAGGAAAATCGTTTTCTTTAAGCGATAATAATAATCATACTATGATAAAGCATATGCTCATTAATATTAACTAAGCTACGTGATTGGTCGCTGGCGAAAGGAGCTAATTAATATTGATAATATAGACGTTGGCCATAGTATGGTTTGTAAATTCGCTGGCGGGCGGGCAGTAAATAAAATAAAGTTTGCACAATGCAGGAAAAAGTGCAACACAAATCGGTTATATATGTAATATTTAGACAATATTTAAAAGCAAACCAAAACTCGTAAATATTGTTTTAAATGCAAAGAGATGTTACAGTGAAATGAAACAATGTGACATCACTTACCGGGCTTCTGATATTTCACGGGAAAAGCGATCTTGACGTCTTAAACTCCGCTTGCGTAGCTGTCAATAAAATAAAATTAATCCTTTCTGTTGAGCCGGACACGTTTGGCCGCCTAACGTTTTTCGCGATTGTCGTTATTTTGAACAGTCAAACCCAAGCACACGCGGCCACCGCCTCGTGCCCCTTCGGTCAGAACTGCAGCGAAACCTGATTTGACGCGAGGCGTGGGGGTAGATGACGTTGCTAGAGGAGGCGGGACCTGTGGAGGTACACAATAAATATATACACAAAACAATAAATAGCCTATGTAAATAAATAAAAATCACAAAGTCATCAGTATTTGCTTCCTTTGTAATGGTGGCTATTATGTAATACAAAAGCACGTTAGACAAACTGTTTCGATTATTTGCAAATAAGAAAATTTATTAAAATCTGACATTGAAACAAATATTTAACACGTTGCGGTGAAAACAACTAGTTAAACAATCACTAAAACAAGAAAACAAGCGATCAAACACAGTACAACAAGATGTATAAAATGTACATATGAATGCGGTTCCGATATTTTCAGGTAGGAAATTGAAACAGGTAGATGCTTTCATTCAAAGCAATTTAAGGTGTTTATCGGTATGTGTGTGTTCCCTGGGTTCGAACCATATACTACTGACATAGGTGTCATTTACACTGGGGACGCTGGGGACATGTCCCCCCACCACTTTTTGAAATGGCTGATTTTGTCCCCACCACTTTTTAAAAGCATTTGGTTAAAATGTTCTGAAAAATCGACTTTCACTGCTATTTTTGTCTCTTTTTCAGTAGAAATATCTAAAAATTCTTAAATTAAGATTCTTTTTCTTGATGAGCAAAATTACCTAAGAAAATAAGTCTACACTGTCAGAAAAAAGGTACAAAACTGTACATTTTTTGTCCCTGGGGTGGTACCCCAAGGTACTGTTTTGTACCTTTACAGGTATATAAACATAATACGATGTTGTACCTTTTGGGGTACATTACTGTTCCTTAAGGATCTATTGTGTACCTTCAAAGGTACAGTTAACTGTTTTGTACCCCTTAAATTTAACTGGTACAAAATTGCTCCTTAAGGTACACAATTCATCCTTAGGGTATAATATTGTACCCCATAAGGTACAACATTTTAATGTGTTGTATACTCATAAAGGTACAAAAAGGTACCTTTTAGGGTACCACCCCAGCGACAGAAAAAGGAACAACTTTGTACCTTTTTTCTGACAGTGTAGTTCTTAGACAAGAAAATATACAATTTAAGTGAATTTGTGATTAAATCAACCAAAACTATCTGCCAATGGGGTGAGAAAAAAATCTTAAAATAAGATTTCTTTTTTCTTTAACACTTAATTTAAGCAAAAATTTGGCAAATAATTTTGCTTGTTTTAACTAGACTTATTTTCTTACATCATTTTGCTTATCAAGAAAATATATCTAATATGAAATATATCTTATCAAGAAAATAATATGATTTAAAAAATTTCTACTGAAAACAAGACAAAAATAATGAGTAAGAAAGTCATTTCAAAAAATTATTTTCAAGAAAAAAATTCTTAGTACTTTTGTCTTGTTTTCATTAAAAAATATCTAAAAATTCTTAAATGAAGATAAATTAAGTCTAGTTTTTAGACCAAAATTATCAAATTAAAGTGCATAAAACAAGCAAAAAATCTGAAAATCTAAATTTTTTCTTGAATTTAGTCAAGAATCTTTGATTTTTTTGCTTACCCCACTGGCAGATTTTTTTATTTGTTTTATGCACAAAATCACTTCAATTTGATATTTTGGTCTAAAAACTACACTTATTTTCTTGGGTCATTTTGCTCATCAAAAAAAAATCTTAATTTAAGAATTTTTAGATATTTTTACTGAAAACAAGACAAATACAAAAATGTTGTGAATGTAGAGCAATGCAGAGTGGAGAAGGAGCTGGTGGCACACGCTTATTTTAAGATTTTTTTTCTCACCCCATTGGCAGCTTTGTGTGCTTATGGTGTGTTTTCTTTTACATATTTAATGAATTTCATTGTAATCATTGACTTGTTTTCTACAGTATGGTGCTTTGGCACTGTTCGGTTGATCTGGTGTTGCAGGACATGTGCAGTCGACATTGTTGAGGGTTTTATGCTGAGTATTTGTGTGTTGTTGACTGGCCTATGTTATGGCCATTTTTGATGCACCGTTATTCAATATTTTTCCCGTCCTGCTGTAATGTTTTTTCATCTGGTCTTTTGTCCCCACCACTTTTCAACACAAACTGAGCTATACTAGTATTCATTGTGCATTAGGTAACACTGTTGTACAATACGTAACCAGATTATCCTTGCTGCTTCGCAGAAGCGTGTATTGGGACGCTGTGTAATCCATGATCATCAAACACATGCAGATTAAACCTCTGAAGTGCTGAATTAAGCGGAAACCATTAAACAGGGCTCACATTTCTGTCCCTACCTTTCAGACTGATCATAACCTGCAGACTGCGTACAGATACACAATGATGACTTATGTAACAGCTTAATGCTATAAGTTGCATAAAAAAAAAAACAAATAAATTTGCAGAAATATTAAAAGTACTTATTGTGTTTACAAGGAGATATTGTGCAGTCAGCTCTTTATGCTGTGCACGAGGTCTGTTACATATGTGTGTGTGTGTTCATTGAGCTAATCAGATACCAGCTTGTATATTTATATAGGATTACACACACAGTGTCTACACAACACAGAGCAGCAGAGCTGTCTCATCTGGAGTGCTCAGGGTGGAAACCAAACCTTGATTTGGGGTTCTGATATTTTGGCTTCACCTACATTTCTTTGAATACAAAGATTATCATCTTCAGCATCTGAAAACATCTCTCACCTGAAAGGTAATATCCATTTTATGCTAATGAGTGTTATTAAACATATATGCAGGATACTACATACTTTGCAGTCGGGGCTGTTAAATGCTTCATTCTCATTGGTTGAAAAACGTTGGATGTGCTTTTTTTTTAGTCAACGCACACCTGTGAAGTAGTTCCAGGTCTGTCGACTGCATTACAGTTCCATATTCCTACGCCAAGTTTGTCTAAAATAACGGATTTATTTAATTTTAACCAATAAAGCATAAATATACGTGTGGTAGCGAAATAAATAAATTGAAAAAAATTATTTAGGTTTTGCTTAATTCCTATTAATATAAAACTAGAACAGAGATACACAAATACAGAAAAAAAACAAGTGCAAAAACTTTACAACGTCTTATGGTGTGTGTGGTAACCACCATGATATAAGCAAATTGACTGACTTCACATCGTAGCTGCATGCATTACCAGATTAGGTGTGCATTATTTTCAAATAATTCAACTGTCCATCGTCAGATATTCCTTACATATCCAACTTAAAGGGAAACACCACCGCTTTTCAATATTTTACTATGTTCTTACCTCAACTAAGGCATTAACACATACCTATCTTTATTCAATGCGTGCACTTAATCTTTGTACAGTGCGTCTTGAATGTGTTAGCATTTTAGCCTAGCCCCATTTATTTCTAAGGATCCAAACGTGATCATAAAACATGGCCATTTTTTAAGCGGATAAAAAATGAGAACTATATTATATGGCGGAAGAACACTTAGTTTGCAGCCCTTCAACCTCCGGCACAGGAATATTGACAGAGGTTTGAGCAAGAGGGAGAGTAGTCAGGAGCGATGATGTTACTGCGCGCCTAGGTCGAAGTATACAAACTAAGTGTTCTTCCACTAAACAATATAGTTCTCATTTTATCCCCTTAAAAAATCACCACGTTTTATTTAGTGCCACCATACTTACTTGTGTAACTACTCATGTAACATTCTTTAAATAGGTAAAACATGGAAGTGTTTGGTGGCTTCTAAATTCATCTCTGTTTGGATCCTAAGGAATGAATGGGGCTAGGCTAAATGCAAACTCATTCATGAAGCGCTGCACAAAGATTAAGTGCACGCAATGAAAAAAGATAGGTATGTATTAATTTGTCTAAGCTGAGGTAAGGACATAGTAAAATATTGAAAAACGGTGGTGTTTTCCTTTAAACTAGTACTCTAGTGCAAAGTTGTGGTAATTAATTGAATGAAATTTAAAATAAATACACACCACAAATAGTTGCACTGTGTGAGCAGTAGTATGGACTTGAAAAATGTATGGAAAGAAAATGAATATACAGACTCTATTTACCAAATGCATGCAATAACCAAAATTATGAAAAAATGTAAAGTTTTGATCTAAATTCTTCTGATTTTGGTTCTCATTCCTTGCCTTTACAGATGTTTCCCTGGTCAGTAGTGTTTTCCCTGGAGCCAAAGGTTCCCGGCCAGCGGACTCCAGAAGAACTGGTGACCAATACTTTGATGTTGGAGCTGGGTGCCATGGTAAAACGGACCGAACGAATCAGACTAGAGAATGAAGCACTGAGCCGCAGACGGCGAAACTCTTCCTCTGCAGACTACAGCTGGCTGGCCGGATCTAAACCTCGTGTACCCTACGAGCTCACTCCTGGAGATGTTTTGGACCTGCAAGACCTGTGTGCCCAGATACCACCTCAACAATGTGGTCCGGTCATTGTGAGGTAAGAACATTAACCAGTGAGGTCTAAAAGAGTGCATCAAAGCACTCAAATCTTTTAAAGAGAAATTGTATTAATTAAAAAAAATTCAAGTTAGTATTAGGAAGTTGTAGGAATCTGAAACGTTTCCTTATTTTCAATCTTAATTTTCCAAAGGTTCCGAAAACTAGTGTCAGAGTTTGAGCCGGAGGTGCCGGAGGTCCCGAAACTGTTCAGGAGTGTCCTGCAAACCTGTCTGGATGAGCTTCAGGGTGATGCTGAGCTCCAAAATCGGGTAAACCGCTGGGAGAAACAGCGCAGCAAAAGCCTTTCCTTCGTAACGTTCCGATCCAAGTTTCGCACCCTGGGCCGTGGGAAAGGTAGTTTCGGTGGTTCCCGCAATGACCTCCAAGAAAACACATGGTCTGATGAAGAGGAGGAGATGGCTGAACAGGTGGCGACAGCCATGTGCACCAGGAAGGGGCGGAGTCTCAGCATGCCAGAGATCACACCTCTTGAGCAGGCAGCCCAGAGATGAACGAAACTTAAAAAGGGAAGAACAGAAGCAAGGCAATCAAAGGCATGATTGAAAGCGATTGGAAAAATACATCCAGTGAGGATTAAGGGACGGACTGGAAAACAGAGAGCAAAGAGGATAAATCTTGAAAGTATGCTTTCAAATTTAACAAAAAAAATTCACAGGTATAGGCAATGTGAGCCTATGGCCTATTTTTTTACCTTTATAAAGGGTATTTAATGTGATGACATGTATATATTTGGCATATTTTTATACACTGTACAAATTCCTTGTTGCACTTACATTTTTAAGTTTAATCAACGTGAATATACAATTCATTTTAACTTTCTTGACTAGTGAGCTAAAAAAAAATTCAATATTTTACTATGTTTTTACCTCAACTTAGACAAACTAATACATACCTATCTTTTTTTAATCTTTGTACAGCGCATCGTGAATGTGTTAGCATTTAGCTTAGCCCCATTTATTCCTTAGGATCCAAAAACGAGTAAGTATGGTGGCACAAAATAAAACGTTGCTTTTTTAAGTGGAAAAAATGAGAACTATATGGTATGGCGGAAGAGCACTTAGTTTGCATCACTTCGACCTTCTGCGCAGTAATATTGACGGAAATTTGAGCGAGAGGGGGAGTAGTCAGGAGTGATGATGTTATTGCGCAGAGGTCGAAGTGCTGCAAACTAAGTGCTCTTCCGCCATACAATATAGTTTTTATTTTTTATTTTAATTTGTGCCACCATACCTCCTTTTGTAACTACTCATGTAACAGTCTTTAAATAGGGAAAACATGGAAGTGTTTGGTGGCTTCTAAATTCATCCCTGTTTGGATCCTATGGAATAAATGGGGCTAGGCTAAATGCTAACACATTTACAACACGCTGTGCAAAGATTAAGTGCACGCATTGAAAAAAGATAGGGATGTATTAATTTGTCTAAGTTGAGGTAAGAACATAGTAAAATATTGAAAAACTGTGGTGTTTTCCTTTAAGTTTTGGCTTGTGAAAAGTTGACATAACTTATAAAATCAAGTTAAAATTGTTAAACATAACTTTTTAAGTTAAAGTAACAAAAATATGTGTTGAATTGACAAAAATGCTGCATATTTTTTCAGTGTATAAATTATTAAAAATAAAGCTGAAATAACTTACCTTTTTTTACTAATTTGACTTTAATAATTTATACCAACTCCTGACTAGCCAAGAAAGTTGAAATTAATTGTAAATTCAAGTTGAATGAACTTAAAAATTTAAGTGCAACAAGGATTTTTTTTACAGTGTAGTATATTCAGTCTCTAAGGGTATTTGACTTCTGTAAAGTCCCCAAGAGTACACCTTCAAAAAAGTCAAAATATGTACCCTAGCTTTCACTGGGGGCGGACCTAAAGAGTTCATATTAGTACCTCATAGTACATATTGGTACCAAATGTATACATATTAGGACCTTTTTTAAGGGTACCACTCAAGTGACAACTTGGTTACATATTTTGAAAAATTTAATAACACCTAATTTAAATAATTCACATTTACATATAGCATATGCTTTTATCGAAAGTGACTTAAAGTGCATTGAAGTTATACATTTAATAAGAATGTGTTCTGGGTTCAAACCCACAACCCTTTCCAGCGCAATGCTCTACTATAAAACTTACTTAAAATTTACATTACCCCATAATTAAAAAGAAAATGGGCCAATTCACTGGCCAGTCCAGTTTCGGTCTCTACTCTACAGTCACTATTGCAAACAAAAAGCAACATTAGTCATGATCAGATGTCTCAGATGTGTTTTACTCTGTATTATATGTAATTTACATTATAGCAGTGTTCAGTTTATACAAGAGATGCAGAGCATTCAGCTAAAAAAGCCTGGAAACAGTTTTCATAAAAAGTGCTCATTAAATAATACACTGTACATCGTTCATGAGTCTGAGCGTGTGGTGTGAAACAAAGAGAGTCCATGTTTGACCTTTAAAATGCTGCTTATATCAGAAGGATTTTCGAAGACATCATCTCTACTAGCTTCTCTGGTGATTCATCATTCAAAGAATCAAAGTTTAAAGGAGCAGATCTTAAGTTCAAGACCGACTCCCTGTGCAAGAGTCTCAAGTGTTCGTCAGGCCAAAGCTGCTCTTCAAAATAAAGGCAAAACACCTGAGGTCTGCTCATTTATCAGCACACATCTTCTTCATTAGCAGATGTTCACCGTTCCAGTCTTACTCATGCAAATTTCTCATCTGGAAGAAAACACATCCTGAAGAGATGAACGAGCAGTCCAGAGCTGCCTGTTAAACCGTCTGGAGTCTCTTTCGACTGCAGTTTAATCTTTTAGAGTCTCTAGTACAGTTAGCTCATATATAAAAACCTTTGGTCTTCATTTGCTCTTCATTTATTTCTTCATCAAGCAGTGCAAAATCATAAGACCAGACAGTTTCTCCTTCTCCTTATGTATTTGGCAGAATAAAACTCAGATGAAAAAGAAAAAGCGCTTTTGAAACAGTTTGTAATATTACAGACCCGATACTCACAAGGCCTTGGCTAACACTATAAATCTCCCGAAATCTATCAAGAAATGTGAATTTCATATATTTCACCCAAAAAATTAATAAATAAATGAATATTTAGCAAAAAGACCAAAAATGTGCAAAGAAATTAGCTTTTGAGGGGGAAAATATGCTTCATTTTTATCACAATAATGTCACAATGCATAAACAGATCCTAAAACAGGTTTCATTGTCTTTAAGACAAATATATTTCTTCTGCAGATTTTGGGGTGAAACAATGAAATAACATTTCTTCAGAATTGCAAATAAG
This sequence comes from Paramisgurnus dabryanus, assembly GCF_030506205.2. NCBI lineage: Eukaryota > Metazoa > Chordata > Actinopteri > Cypriniformes > Cobitidae > Paramisgurnus > Paramisgurnus dabryanus. The sequence continues at coordinate 32,237,452 of NC_133352.1, forward strand.
AGCCTGGAGTTGATATAAAAATGAATTGGGTTTATCAGAAACAATGGCATATAATTTATTGTAAAAATGTTATCGCTGATTATGGATAACACTGTCAGAAAAAAACTAAACCAGTTTGGAGAATCAAACCATTCAAGAAGAAAAGCCTTATTATTAGTAGTAGTATAAAAAAATGAAGGCTCAAAAATTAATGCAGATTCAGAACAGCCTCCTCTCGCTGAATACACAGTAAATCTCAGTTTCAACTTCATCAACATCACTATCATTATTCACTTTTCACTCTCAACAGTGAGAAAGTTAAATCTGATAAGTGACTGAATTAACTAGTGAACTGACCCTAAAATCATTTCACCTATAAGCATCAAAAATCAACCCCTTCCAGAGCCCCTTTGGTCCATTCCTCGTGTGATTTGCACATTCGCCCATAAGTCCTTCAACCCCTTGACTCCGTTTCCATCCCTCCTTACCCGTTCCCTATCAAGCGAGGAAGACCACAAAGATGATGAAGAAGATGATGAGAACGAGGAATATCTTGATCATGAGCCAGCGGTTGGAGGAGACGGACTGGAAGTATTTGAGGATCTCGCTGTGGGCCATTTCTACATTTAACTGGGTGTCGTCCACATTGGCGTCGATTCTGATGGTAAACAAGTAAGAAACATTAAATATCGGACTTAATAGATTGATCTGTGTGCTGTACTGTTTTGTTTGCAAAGTACTGACCTCTGGACCGTCTCCTCCTGCTCTTTGACCATGTGTGCCAACTGCTGAAATATCGAACCCAATTCCACAATAGTACTCTCGATATTTTGCATCGTGTCTGCACGGCTCTGAATGTATGAGTCCTACACACACAGCAAAGGGATGTTTAAAAATATAGTCACATATATCATTGTCATTTCTAAGTCTATAAGAGAACGGTACCTGTTCATCGATGAGCTGGAGTTGAAGGGGGTTTGCTCTGGAGTCCATGTCAATGGCAACCTCTCCTCCCAAACTCCTCGACTCATCCTGCATTAGAACTGAACTATCTGTGAGAGCAAAGAAATTAAACAGTTGTTAAAAATCTATAATAAATAATTTATTTTCTGCTTATCTTATATTTTCAATTTCACAGATTGTATAATAACTGGTGCATACAATCTTTCATGGACTTAACGTACTAAAGTTATTGGTGAGGAGAGGTGATGCCGAGACAGGAGCGTGTGAGAAGTGCTCTCTTCTGCTGCGCTGTTGCTTCAGATTCTAGACACAGACGATAGAAAACAAAACAAACCAATTACAGTGCGTTTACAATTACATCACGACTCATTCATTCTTATAAACACAAAAGGAGCTTTAAAGAGCAGATGTATTTACCAAGACTGTAGATTTAAATAAAAACATACCTCTGTTCTCACTTCCAAGACTGACTTGAAATCATTTGACATGGATGCCAGCTTTGACTGCAACACAAACATCAACACACTCTCAAATCATGTATTATACCACAGCGAGGTAATAAAAGGTGTGGTGGCCACTGAAGACAATCTGCATCAATCAAAATGAAATCAACCACCCTACAGTCTACAGCAAGAGCAACCGAAGATAATACTTCCTGGAAAATCTCAAATATCTGTCGACTGAAGAAATATAAGATCGTACCTGCAGGGAGACAACAATTGTGTTGGAATGTGTCTGGATGTGGCGGCCATTTTGCCCGCTGCGAGATCGCACAAGGTCTTGCAGCTGTGCTATCTGCTTATTCAGACTGTTGATGTCCTGATGAGAGACACAGACAGCATATCAGATCTCTACAAAAAACATGGTGGCTTCAAGAAAGATTAGGGTAAACACTGATCGCAAACAAAATCCCATGTTAACAACTTCACGGTAAGTAAAGCCAGAGTTTATGAGATACATTAATTGAATATCTATATACGATTCCATACAAATAATATGCACAAACCTGTTTAACGATGTATGTTAACTCTTCGATCTCCACTGCTTTATCATCAAACAAAGACTTCCGTTTGGCCACTGAGGACGAGAGGAGGGTAAACTGAATAAGGTGACATTGAACAGGACCACATAAAAATTATAGACAGAAATCGTAAAGTCAGAAAGAAACTATTTCACTTCCAAAATTTGAAGATATTTACACTGCAAAAAATGACTCTCTTACTTGGTATTTTTGTCTTGTTTTAAGTACAAATATCTAAAAATTCTTAAATCAAGATGCATTTTCTTGATGAGCAAAATAACCTAATAAAAGAGTCACATTTTAAACAAAAATCTGCCAATGGGGTAAGAAAAAAAATCTTAATTTTCTTAAATGCACAGAAAAATGAATCAACCACAGTGGCAGATTTCTTGTTTTCTTTTTAAACACATATGCACTTAAATTTGATATTTTTGTCTAAACCTAGATGTATTTTCTTTGGTCATTTTGCTAATATATTTTTAGATAATTCTACTAAAAACAAGACATAAAATACTATGCAAGAAAGTATTTTTTACAGTGTAACAAATACAAATGCAGGGCTAGACTTGATTTATAGGTGCAGTGTGTAATTTTTAGAAGGATCTCTTGACAGAAATGCAAAATTATATACAAAACTATATTATCAGGGGTGTATAAAGACCTTTCATAATGAACCGGTATGTGTTTATTACCTTAGAACGAGACCTTTTTATCTACATACACCAAGGGTCCCCTTACATGGAAGTCACCATTTTGTGCCGCCATTTTCTACAGAAGCCCTTAACGGACAAATTTTTTTACTAAGTTGTCTCCGACGATGACATGTTTGTCTGGTGGCGGCTACCGTAGCTTCTCTATGTGTTTCAAAAGCGAGGGGTGAGCAGTGGACTAAGCCATTGGTTGCATTTCGTGACCTCACCACTAGATGCAGCTAAAATTTACACACTGCACCTTTAAGGAGCTTATTAAATCACATAAAATGGGAATGGATAAAGACCAGAATGTGCGTTTGCAATTGTGAATTAACTCCTGAATCACTGTTAATATTTTTGATGTTGAGTTTAAAGTCTTTATTGGGCGGTGCTAAAATCACGGCTTGATGATGCCCCTGACATAATTGGGAGCATCTAATTCAGGTTAAAGTGGTATTTAAAAGTCCAGAGAAACCAAAACTGTGGTCTCTGCAGAACAAAAAGAGGTGTTTCCCAATTTTGGGGTGTTATCAAACTGAAAGAAGTGTTTTTCTACCTCTATGTCTGATTGAGAGGCCGATTCCCAAATGCATTTTGGGAAGGAGGTCTCTGCGAAACAAAAAGAGGCGTTTCCCAATTTTGGGGCGTTTTCAAACTAAAATAGGTGTTAAAAAATAATGATGTATGGCTTTTCAGGGCTTCTGTACTTTTTTGATTGGACGGTTATGGTTCCGCAGAGACCTATAATTCGAGAAACCTGCCTATATTTACAAGAATTTGTTAACTTTTTTATTTACTTGCCGTTTATTCATTTTTCAAATTTGGCTGGGTGGTTAATAACACATTTTTCTTTGGTGTGGCAAACTGAGAACAAATCTAATATCGGACTTTACACTTAAAGGATGAGATCTTTACATGCATGTTACTTACAAATTGTCAGCTTTTCCAGCTTGGCAAAAGTGTTGCTCAAGTCTTTCCCAATTCTCCTGTTACAGGGAAAGAAAACAAGATGTCTTAGGGCCAAAGTCTCAGGACAACAGAGATACAGTCGCACTGAAGAAAATAAAAACACAGCACTGAGCAAAGACCAAACTAAATACATGTCTCCGAACGCTTACTTGGCCATAAGAGTGAAGTCACTTCGCTGTTTAAGGGCATTAATGACAGGTTTAGCGTGTGTCCCATTCTGAGAAAGAGAGAGAGAGAAATTATATAGACTAAAACAAATACAGTCTTGTCAGCATCTTGACAAAACAGGTTTTGAATGTTTTGTTTGTGGCACATATGAAAAATAAAATATCTGACAGATCAAAAATGCAGGTAATATAGGCAAATACAGAAAACGGTACTAAAAAGCATGATAAAATGTTTATGTAAAAACAAAGTATACATGGCTTTAAATGTAAGAACCAAATTTTTCTGCAAATATTTATTGTAGATTGATATATTTTTAATAAATTATATATCTAATAATACATTTATTATAGATATTAGCATCATACCTGTAACTGTCTCCCTTGAAGTGACTTACAAGCCGACTGGAACTCAAGTGTACGATCCCGACAGGTCATGGTTAAACCGCAGTACCCCTTGACCTCAACAATATCAGTGAAATTCAGTGACTTCAATGTGATCCACTGCTGTGAAACACTCTGTTGAAACGAGCCAAAGCAAACACTTCAGATGTTACTAGAGCTTTGCAGAGCTGAATGTTGTCCAGGGTCCCCGCACATCATCTGAACACAAAAGAAAGATTCAAACAATTAAATGACTGCTTAAGCACTCACCAAAAATATTGCCCTAAGGACATTCAGTCAGATATAAATTGATTTAAAAATAGAAAAAGCTTTTTTTAGGAAATGTTTGAAATAATCAACACTTCAACATCAGCGTGTTAACATATTTCTCCAAAATAAATATGATAAAACAAATATTGGTTTTAGGGCGGCACAATATATCGTTTAGCATTGACACAGCAATGTGCACATCTGTAAAGGTCACATCGTAGAACTTTTTTTTATATATTTTGGATGTCTATGCCAATGTTAAACTATATGAGAGAAAGGTTTTAGGCGGTACCAGGAAAAAGAAATCACAGATTCAGTAATATCTGACATCAGGAAAGAAATAGTAGTGAGTGACAATACACTTCCAATGGTTTCAATAAAACAAACTTGTCACTTGTCAAGATATGTGCAATCCCATCACGCAACTATTTCCAAATGTTGGCATCCCAGAGCTATATAAGAAATGCAAGGCTGAATTTAAAGAGGACATTTCACAAGACTTTTTTAAGATGTAAAATGAATCTTTGGTGTTCCCAGAGTATTTGAAGTTTTAGCTCAAAATACCATATAGATATTAAAATAACATGTTAAAATTGACACTTTGTAGATGTGAGCAAAAATGTGCGGTGATCGGCATGATGATGGTTTGTTAAAATTGAATTGTTTTTTTCTCTCTCTCTGCACTAAATGTCAGTGCCGTGGTTGGAAAGTGCAAATTAAGGGGCAGTATTATTATAATAAGATCCTCTTTTGACATCACAAGGGGAACCAAATTTTAATGACCTATTTTTCACATGCTTGCAGAAAATGGTTTACCCAAACTAAGTTACTGGGTTATTCTTTTTCACATTTTCTAGGTTGATAGCTCACATTGCAATAATGTTCCACTGTAAAATTGAAATGCTGTGCTGCTGGATTCTCTATAGTACTGTGCCCTGGTTTAATACATTAAAACATTTAATGCAAATCCATACATATTTTGTCTATGAATTATCGTGTCGCAGGGAATTTTCACATATATGTCTATGAATTATGATTTCTTTTGTAAATTAACCACAAATGTAAATAAGCAAAACCTTACAGAAACTTTAAAGGTCTGAATGGTTATGTAAACACTCCTGTCTGAATGTCACGTTCATATCCTTATACGTGACAAGTAAATATTATACATATAATAAGTCATTCTGTTAAAAATATACATTAATCTAATAAACCCTCTTATTGTATAATTTCTAAAAATGAACATATATCACTCATCTGAGCACAGGTGAACTAAACTCACGTTATCGGATTATAGGCCACCCAGAAGATTCTGGCTCAACAGGCGTATGTGAAATAATACGACAAACAATTGTTCCCCTTAAAAATATGTGTCACAAATATAAACTTACGTCGCTTAAAGATGAACTGACGGTATTTAGATTTGTTTATGTCTCTGTGACTGACACCCATCCGCAATCCAACAGTATTAAACAGTAACGTTACGCAGCTCTCAGCGCTAACTGACTCGAAACTCGACAATTTACCACTTAATTTTAAACCGTTAGGACTCCAAACTGGTCACAATCATTAGATAACAAATTCTAATTATATTATACACATGTCTACTCACTGTTATTGTGTCATTTCGTTGTTTTTTTCCAGTATTCCCGGCTTATTGATGGTATGGAGGTCGGTGTTTCTCTTCCAGTTCTGACCGCTTCCGGTGTTGGCGACGTCACTGCCACGTCTACGAAAGCGCATGCGCACTGCCTCTCCCTAAAGCGTGATTTGTGACGTTGTATTGTCAGTTTTGTGCTTTTTGACGTTACGATTAAAAACAACGATGGTATTAAGTGACTAAACATCTTTCTTGAACACTACTAAAGGTACAGAGACATAAAGTAACAAGAGTAATTTTTTATAAAAATGAATTCAGAGTGACGTTGTTGCACGAGGCCAGCAGATGTCGCCAAAGGTATTAAAACGGCATCTTTATATTTCCCCAACTAAATTTATTCTAGATATGATAAAAACAGTAAACAAATAGGGGTGCTTTAATAATATATCATATTCTCATATATATCATATAAAAAAAACCACTAACCTTTAATAAATTAAATTATTAAAAAATATACCCTTACAGAAACTGGTTTAAACATATATATTTTTTAAATGTTATTAAAAATGTATAATGAGAACAAGTCACTTTTGTGAAATGCTTTACTATATGTGTACTAAACCAAACATTCACATTTATATTGTGGTTTATCATGGCATATTTTCCTTATAAACTGAATCTTAACATTTTTCATTTTAACATTTTTTTTATAAAAGACTATTTGGTGTATTCATTAGGACGTTTGCCCCATGAGAACTGTTGGGTAGTCCCTAAAATGTAGGTGATAACACGGTTTACAAACCTTGTGGAAGATATTTGGTCTCCTGAATGTACTGTAGGCTAAACCTTGACCCATATGCACACAATTCAACATGAAGCAGCATGTAAACTGTTTTGATGTCCTCTCAGTGTAAGAGCTTTTTGTTGTCCTTATCTGCTTGGTGTGGATGAGCACAGCCCACTTTGAATCAAGCAAACACTGTAACATATCTCAACATCTTCATTATTATGAGGGTTTTTGCAAAGGGACTGATGACACAGCTTTTACGGCACATACGAGACATTGTTCAATAGCAAGTATTCCCCTAGAGGATACAGTAATATATATAAGTAATACAGTGTATATTTAAAATTATGTCTCATGTATAATTCCAGTCATTTAAAGCTGAATTCATGTATATGGATTGGGTCTCCTTGAGAGATTGCATGACCAGGCAAGTCCTATATTATCAGACCATTTAAATGCCACATATTATACAAAATCCAATTTTACAAGGTGTTCGAACATAAATGTGTGTTGACAGTGTATGAACACAACAACCCTTTAATAAAAAATACATCAAATACACTTTAACCAAAGCAGTATCATAGACATGCCGTTTTGATTCTCTTGTTAATGTGACATCACACTGATAAAGCCCCGCCCACGGCCACTTACTGACTGGTTAATTTTACCCAAAAGCTTTTTTAAATGTGTTTTTTAGCACATTGTAGCGCCAATGCGTCTGAAGATACTATTATCTCAGACTGTATTCACCAGAATCAGATCTATTTTAACTGAAAGCGCTCACTATCTGTCGGTAAGGAAGTGAGGAGCTGTAGCTCATTTGCATTTAAAGGTACACACATTAAAACTCCCACTCAAACAGGGGCATTTTGGACATGCTATAATAAATTATCTGTGTGGGTTATTTTAAGCTGAAACTTCACACAGATTCAAGGCACACCTGAGACTTATATTACATCTTGTAAAAATGGGCATAATACGTGCCCTTTAATGTATATCTAATACACCTTCAAGGTTACAATTTTCTTTCTCATTCCAGCGTTTCTGTCTCTCGATTCATCCTGTTTCACAGACATACAGGCTGCGGTCAGACAATGTCGTCGTCTCTCCCAGATAACATCACAACATACACATATTCGTGTTGTCCAGATAGCATCCAGACCTGCTGGAACACAGCTGCTTCAACAAAGAGACATAGTGTAAACATGACTGATGTTTTATCGCTGCTGCCACTTTGGACACAAACGCATTCGTGCACAGCACAGATCCGGAAAAAAACACAGGACTGTGTTTTTAGCTGGAAATGAAAAAGGTTGAGTTGGGGAGAGGAAGAGGGAGGCCCTGCGATATACAATAAAGGCACGTGAGATGATAAGAGAGCCATTTTGTTTCGACAGATAAAGCCTGTAAAAAAGGAGAAAAAGACGCTACAGAAATCTATGCCAGTTTCTGGACGGATGAGTCATGTCTCTCCCTTATTCCTCCTCTCTTCTCTTTTCATATTCTTGCGAGCGGATGCTAAATTTAGTCCTGGCACTGAGCCCTGACAGACAGGTAGGCTGGCATCTGCCTCCAGACTACATGCACCTACTTTTACACTGCAGAAGTCCCAATGGCCCTAAAACATCAATACAGATTCATTCACACAGGCTAGGCCATATGTTTACATGCATGCATGGCAAAACAGCTTTTCTGTGTGTTCCCCTGGGATCGAATCCAATGTCCCGTGTGCATACACACACACACACCATGTTCAAAGCGTATAGCACAGTCATCAAATATGCTGTGAAATATTTATATGATCTAGTTTGATAATGTCAAAGGAATCGGATATCTGGCGCTGTGTTAATGCAGAACAGTGCAGACAGTGATGATAAAAACTAACCTTTACAAAACTCATTTCTTTAATATGGCTCTGACGTGTACAATACTGGCTATTGTACGTCACGACACGTTTCTGTTTAGGCTAAGAAAAATGCTGAACTCAACATGTATTTTTAACAGCACGTCTTGGCCAAGCTTACAGAGCAAAATAAAATAAGGTTCACTGAATGCAAGCAGCTGTAATAATGCAAGCGCGACACAGCAGGCAAGATCTGTGCTGTGTTTTGCATAGGCACTGGGCAGGTGGCATTAGCAAGCAGTATTTTTGCTCTGAGACTGACTCAGCAGCAGTGATGTGAGTGGGGAGAGAGAGATAATATTATTACTTGCATCATTACGGTCGTGCTTTGTACCTCCCAGAGCAAGTGATAATTATCACAGTGTTTATCTTTCATTACTGTTAAACGTCAGGAAAGAGAGCGAAGATGGAGGGATGGAGGACAGAACATAGGGAGGTTGAATTAACACTCACATCAAGTGATACTGTACATGGAAGTATAAGTAAGGTCATCAAATCATTGCACATGTGGAAAAATATGAACCATATCAGCACATATGTGCGTTTTATCATTTTAATAATTTAGTGCTTATTATCATGATTCACAAGGATGTTACAAGCCAAAACAATATCATATTGTTGTGAAAATTGTCTTATATAGCTAAAAATCATTCATTCCTGTTGGCCGAAATTAGTCAGTCAACTCTGTTACCCAAGTAAAGTAACATTGTTGACAGTCATGTATGTGTATGTGTGAGAGATAACGTGTGTGTAATGTCAGTTCTGTTACATGATGTCAACACTGTTACTCTACCTACTCTAGAGTTGACACTGACTAATTTGGCCAATAGGAAATAATGATTTTCAGCTTTATAAGACAGAAAATATTTTATTGTTATGGCAGTCACACAGACGGAAAATTTAAAGTTGCGATTTTCTAGGCAGATATGGCTAGGAACTATCCTCTCAAACTGGCGTAATAATCAAGGACTTTGCTGCCGTAACATGTCAGCAGCAGGCGTAGTGATATTACGCACTGCCTGAAAATCGTCTCCTTGGTTACTTTCAATAGCAGGGCACTATTTTCTTGCACTGCGTAATATCACTACGCCTGCTGCAGCCTTTTTTCAGCAGCAAAGTCCTTGATCATTATGCCAGAATAAGAGTATAGTTCATAGCCATATCTGCCTAGAAAATTGCAACTTTTAATTTTCTGTCGGTCTTAGTACAAAATGTATCTACAGAAGAGTCAAGTTTTAAATAGGAAAAATATCAAAATTCTTTGGTTATTTTTGAGTGTGATGCTAATGGTCGAATCAGATTCAATAGATTGTGCTAATATGCTAAAAGTGATACCACCAGATCCGAAAATCAGCTGAATGGATTCCAAAACTGTAAGAATCAAATGTTTAACTCTAGGGGAGCTGGAAAATGAGCATATTTTCAAAAAAAGTGGAGTTTTTGTTTAAAATAATTACAAATGAAGAGTTTCGTTGCAAAACGAGACAACTCCATTTTTAACATTTTTGTCAAAACATGTTTATTATTATGTTATCATGTTATTATTTTGTTTTATGGTGCTACTTAGCTGTATTTTTTAAGTTATGTAGGTTTAAATAAAAACAAACCAACTGCAATTGAATTGATATTAATTGGAATGCACAACCAAAAAAAACGAGATTTCTGAAAAAATAATTTTTTAAAATTAGTTATCTCGTTTATCAAAACTCTTCAAATATTACCATTTGATACACCCATATGGGTAAGTCTCATGAAAATATGTCCAGCTTGTATTAAAAGAATAAAATAACTATTGTTTGAATAATTAATAATAAAGTAATCATAATTCTTAATAACAAAATGAAGCCTATTGTTAGGACCAGTAAAATGTTTTGCTCTTTAGACATTTTTGTAATTTCCATTATTATTACATTATATATGTTACATACATATTATATTTTACATTTAAAATATGACCCACACGTGCTAGTTGCACAGTCAATGTCAAATGACTTCTCGCACGTGTGTGACATATGCCCTAAGGAATAAATGTTTTCAAAATTACCAAATCATCACAAACCTTTCTCAAAAATAAGTCATTTCACTTTATTTATATTAATATATAGCACATTGCTTTATGGCTGTTGTGTTTTTTTATATACTGTACGTGTGTGATAAGACCTACGTTTGCATTTATACACATTGAAGACATAAAGCAGGGAAGGTTATGTCTCTCTGTAACAAATCTTTTACACACACAGGAATTTTGGGCACAGATGGAATAGCAGCAATAACCATTAATCATTATGTTATTAACAAACACTCAAAGCTTATATTGTGTATAGATTATGGTATATATCGGGTTCTGTTCGGCCCTGTTATATCTGAATACATATGACATTTCTACACACAAATTATCCAAACAAAGCGACAGGAGGCAGGAATGAGTTTTACACGGAAAAGACTGGAAACACTGACTTTTTGTAGTTACATTCATATCGTATGCATGTATATATATATATATATTCTATGATAGTTCTTATACATTAACTGTACGGACACAGAGGTAGTTGATACATGGTACTGTCGAGAGAGAATGCTACGTTTATAGCACAGAATTTCACACAGAACATTTAACAGCAGCGATAAAGCCATCGTGTATGAAGACAACCAACATTAACCAGAATCCAAAATTCACCCTATTAGCTTTCTGAACCCACGTTTCCCCAATTCATGGCTGTTCCAAAAAATTTAATCTCTTGTCAAAATGTAATAACTTGCACAACCTCAAAACAACATTTTTGATGACATCACCGTCCTAGGCTGTGTCAGATGTTTACCAACCAGCTATTTCAGTAAAAATCACATATATCTCTGGTTCAGCTCTGCACTGTAAACAAAATGCAGCATTTTTGTCAAATTAACATATATTTTTATATTTGAACTTAAGAAAAAAAGTTAAACAGCTTTAACTAGTTTTTATAAGTTATGTCAATCATTCACAGGTCAAAACTTAAAACTTAAAATTGACTTTTAAAAACGAAGTTCCTGCATTTTCTTTTACAGTGTGGTGTAAAATGCTTTTCATGATTCAATAATTTCCCAATTAATAAAATCAGGTTCAATGCTACACTTTGCTCGTTGAACTCCATGAAATCCATGTTTAGGGAAACACACAGGTCAGTAGTTTGGGAACACTTTAAGACTGTAAAAAATGATTTACTGCCTTAAAATTTTTAGTTGAATCTACGGAGCCCCTAAGGGGACATGAAGAAAAAATTAAATAAAGTTTAGTTTTGCGAGCGCACGTGAGCGCAGGCGAAAGTATCACGTGAGCATGCGAAAGTTTCACGTGAGCACACAAAACAAAACTTTAAAAAAAATTCTGCACATGAAGGTTTCGCGTGAGCACATGAAACTAAACTTTAGATTTTTTTACTCTATGTCACCTTAGGGGCTCGGTATGAATCAACTCAGATCAGCTCAAGTCATTTTAATTCACGGTTATTTATCTTGACTAGAGATGAGTTGTTTAAATTTATAAAATGTAGTTAAAAGAAGTAAACTTTGTTGTTGCAACTCATCTCTTGTCAAGATAAATAGTAAGCTGACCTGACTTGAGTTGATTCAACAAAAAAATTTAAGGCAGCAAATAATTTTTTACAGTGTATCAACTGAACAGCCCAGGGTGGTATTGATCTTTATACACTTAAAAAATGCTGGGTTATTTTTAACCCATGGTTGAGGGTCAAGAACTTAAGTTGTAATTTAACCTATGCTGGGTTGTTTCAACCCAAAATGCTGGGTTGTTCCCTTTTTGACCAAACACTGGGTTGAAAATAACCCAGCATTTTTACAACCCAGGTTGTTGTTTACAGTATTGCTTGTAATTGCCTAAGACGTAGTCTAAGGAATCTACAATCCTATAGTCACTTGTAGAAACGTAGACATCCTTATGTGACCCTGGACCACAAAATCAGTAATAAGTCACATTGCATATTTGTATCAATAGCCAACAATACATTGTATTGGTCAAAATTAGGATTTTTCCTTTATGCCAAAAATAATTAGGGGGCGTGCACACCAAAGCTTTGCCTGCGGCCGGCGTTTTTTTTTTTTTATTGTTTCCAATGGAAGATCTGTGTTTTTCAAAAAAAAAAAAAAAAAAACAGCAGCTAGCGATTTTCTTCCGTGCTGAAAACCGGCACTCAGCATTTTTCTGCGCTCAGTTGAGTTGAAAAAGAGCGCCAAGAGTTGAAAAATATTCAACTTTGGGTGAAAAGCTCCGTTCGTCAATGTCAGTTCTTACACAGCTGTCCAATCAGAGTGGAGGAGGGGCGGGAAAAGTATCACAACAACCAACAGGCTCACAGCTCAAGTATCACAGCCATAGTCTTTATACATATCTATGATCACAGCTACCAAAGTGCTTGGCTGAAGAAACTGGCGCTCAGCTGAAAAAACATCTGGCCGATGGTGTCCTCCAGGCGTTTTCAGCCGCATTTAAAAGTTTTGGTGCGCACAACACCTAACAAACCATACATCAATGGAAAGCTTGTTTTTTTTTAAATTGACCCTTATGATTGGTTTTGTGGTCACAGTAATGCTACACATAACATGGAAAGAGTTGCTTAACCACCAGCAGGTTCACTGATACTCATGGTGTTCAACGTTGATGCGATAGCTTCATCCTAGCGGTCCGTCTCTAAAGAATCCAGGCAAAATACTAAGTAATCTCAAATCATCACAGTTGTAGCAAAATAAAAGTCTCTGAAAGACACAGACGAAACATCACAAAGCATAATATAAAATGCAATTCAATATAAAAAATAAATACGTCATACTCCCAACAACGTGAGATGGTTAAGACCGCCATAACACGCAAAAAGTGTGTATTTCCCTTTTTTGAAGCCTGCCGAGGCCTCTGAGAGCACATGCACAGTCGAAACTGTGAGTATGCCAGTGCCTGCTTTTATAGGTGAAAATAGCAGAGATAAAGACGACATTCTTTAAGTGTACTATAATGGACTATAATAACATTAGTATTCTTTACAAAAAACATATTCTTCTTTCAATATCAACACCGGAAAGCTTATATTTACCTGTTTGCATTTGTTTGTGTGTGTGAAGGAGAGAGCGAAAGAGACGGAGTGAAAAAGAGACAAATGTGGGAAAGGGATAAAGAGAGAAACTAATGCAAAAGAGTGTGATTGAGGGTGTGAGAGAGAGAAAGCGTGCGTGTGTTTGCGTGCGTGCGAGCACCAATGGAATATCACCAAGTTTCTATACTATTGGCATTCAACTCACTGGCTGGCCAGTGGGAAAGCTCTCAAATCCCAAAAGGAAGGAGTCGGACAAAAAGCAAATCAAACAAACACAAAAAAGACTCATTGATACAGTCTGTGAAGCCACATTATGGACTTATAGAGGCCAGGAATAAATTAGGACAGACGCACAGATCCTCATTATTCCCCACTGAGACCACACAGACACTTGTCCATCCGTCTAATCGCTCATCCATCCAGTTGGCACATACGTGACGTCTGGAATTTTTTCGAGATACTTAAGTTCTCTCGACGTTAAAGGTTTGTCAACATCCATCCTCTCAAAAACACTCCACTTGAGTAGTTTATTTAAAAACTCCTTCCTTTTCCTCTTTGTCCTCAGTGTACTCATCCTTATTAGCATCACACTAGCAGTGTGTCCGTGCCTGTGTTGATTCATTCATCCCAGGAGGCTGAAAATACCAGAGGACGGTCCATCTTGACACAGAAAGTTTTGGATAAAGCTCACTTGACAGCCAAGGTTCACCTCCCGATTGCTAAATATTCCCCTTTTCCGGTGATAAGCGTCACTCGCTGTGCTCAAACAGCGTTTGCGTCCGCCCTACAGTCTTGATAGGTTTTGAATTTTCATCAGAATGTAGCAGAAAAGACATTTGGATTGACTGTTGTGAGAAATCTTCTACAGAACAACAATTTCAAACAATGTGATGTATTTTGTATGCATAACCCTTTGGGAACAGAGCTGTGTATATGTAACGAATACTGCCACAAAAGTGTGTAGGACAGGGCCCGAGCGCCCGGTGCCCGGGGGAGGGTTTGTGGTTTATTCCCGAACACAAACCTTTATTCTGGGCAAGACCCAAACTTTAGACTGAGTGATAAAAGAATAAGCGAACCTTGACCTCATCGAAGCTGTGCAATGTTTGAAAGGTGGATTATGAGGGAGGTTTAATTTCATTATTCCCTTTGGGTCTCACATCTGAAAGAGAGAGAGAGAGAGAGAGAGAGAGAGAGAGAGAGAGAGAGAGAGAGAGAGAGAGAGAGAGAGAGAGAGAGAGAGAGAGAGAGAGAGAGAGAGAGAGAGAGAGAGAGAGAGAGAGAGAGAGAGAGAGAGAGAGAGAGAGAGAGAGGGAGGAAAAAGATTAGTGCTTTGAAATAACAAAATGTATAATGAAAGGCACTACACAAATACAAAATGACCAAATGAGCCAAAAACAATGCTTTGCAATACTTTAAGTGATATGCATTCTAAGTTTGGCTATAGTATATTGTATTATATTATATTATATTATATTATATTATATTATATTATATTATATTATATTATATTATTTAGAGCTGTCAAAAAATGTATCATGATTCACTGCTTACAAAATAAAAGTTTGTGTTTGCATAATATATTTGTATGTGTATTGTGTGTAATTCTTATGTACATATAAATACACACATCTATACATTAAAGAAAAATGTTATTTATGTATATATAAAAAAATAAAATAAAATTAAATTAAATAAAATAAAATTAAATTAAATATATCTAAATATTTATGAAGAGTTTTTTTCCAGCCAAATCAGTATTAAAAAGTCCACGCAAAATCTGATATCCGCCGTTTAATTCTGTCATCTTTTCTCCCTTTTTTCCAAAACGCGATAAACGGCAGTCCTCCTTCTCTGCAGAATGCAATAAATCCGCTCAACAAATCACAGCGCACCATTCCACGCATTGTAAACAAGAATGGCGGCACATTGAATACACACAGAATCCTAGTTTTCCTCATCTACTTTGTACTCTGTGATCAACAAACAAACAAAAACAAAATAATACTTTGATGGCATTGATAAACCTGTGGTGAGGAAGAAACGTAAGCCATCAAAATCGAATAATTTACGCGAGAGGCACATTGACCCCAGGGGATCTTATAAAAAACTTTCCATTACTTTACTCGAAGCCAACAAAATCAAACAGCACCAAAACATTTTAAAGCTGATCGCTGTCAATAAAGTTCAGTGACGACGTCCCAAGTATAACAGCAGCAATGACACTGTTCTTAATATGAAAAAATAAGTGTTTTGATTAATGCCATTAATGTTTATTTTTTAATCAGGAACTAAATGAATATAAAATGCCAAAGATGAATTCACATTTATACACTGACTTAATAGATTTATAGCATTTGAAAAAAAACTTTATTGCATTTTGCGGAATCAGTTTTTATAATAAAATCAAATGATGGCTTTGAATTTTTTATGTTATTGTAACCTAAAGATGCTATGTGAAAGTTTGTAACAGAAAATAGTGGTTTTCATTATGTCACTTTCTCGGTATAGAAAACACATTTTTACCGAAATTAGTCAAAATGGATTTATTGCGTTTTGGAACCAAACTCTTCATATACATTTTCCCTTTTTTATACATGCATGTGTGTGTATTTATATATACAAAAAGAATTACACACAGTGCACACACATATATTATGCAAAAACAAACTTTTATGTTGTATGCGATTAATCGCAATTAATCTTTTGACAGCTCTAATTATATTATCATATTACATGTGTCTCTATTAGGGCCACTAAAATCCAGTAAAATCCTGAATCGAGGGCATTAGACGGTTAGAGGATATTTTTAGCACATCAAAAAGTTGTAGCTGTTTCGAAATAGATGTGTGTGTTTACCGGCAGCTGTGCTGGTTCAGTGTCTTTCCTCTCTTTGTGCAGCTCACCTCCCTCAAGCTGCACCTGCACTCACATGAGGGAGGCTGTGATGTCATCCTGCGGGAAGGGCACGGCGGACACGCCTCTCTGACAGGTGGTGTAGGGGCGGAGCTAGGCGGGAGGGTAGGAGGTGGAGGAGGAGGGGGTGTAGTTGGCACAGGTGTCCTGTTGGCATGAGAGGGGTAAAATAAGCTGTTGGTAAGAAATAATATCCAATATAGTTTTCTGGGTTCTTCTTGTAGCTCAGTGGTAGGGCATTGTGTTACCGCTGCAAACGGCTGTGAGTTCGAACCTAGGTAATGCACATACTGATAAAATGTGTAGTTTGTTATGTAGTTTAAGTCGCGCAGGATATAAGTGTTTGCTGAATGCATACATAAAATGTAAATGTTTCAGACCGTGGTTGGGTAAAATATGGAGATGTTTTTCAACCCAAAATGTTGTACTCAACCCAAAATGTTGTACTCAACCATGAAACAACCCATCACTTTTTAGAGCGAAGGAACAACATAAGTGTGAATAAATGATGATATAATTTAAGTATTATGTTAAAGAAGTTAAAATAGGATGATAAAAGTTCATGTTTTACATTGTGAAAACTATGAAATTGTGAAGAGCACAGAGGTTAAACTTAGTAACAAATAAGAAAAGCCTCCCAGTGATTAAGTCATGCAATTCCGATCATGAGCTAAATCCGTCTCAGAGAGAATTATGGAAAACTGTGACAAAGAAACAAAGAGCAAGTAAACCCTTACAATCATTAGCTGCACAATGACTTGATCCCACAACTTTGCGTTTTAAAATTAAATTCAACAGGAGGTACAAAAAGCCTCCTAATGCATTCTGAGCACGAACCGGGCCTGATGTTCCTCAGAATGACATCAGCGAAACGCTCTGGATAGCGTCTGTGGCCTTTTAGTTCTTTGATATCTCATTTTTTGTGACATCACTAATGGGATGGGGCCATTTTTCCTTTTTTAACTTAACCAGGACCGGAGAGAATTGTATAGCCGAGAGTTAATTAAGTAAGAAAATCAATCTTTGTCCGCTGAAGTGCAATAGGAGGCTGATACGGTCTGTGCTAAGGGGAGGGAGGGGCGTTCTGGCTGGCAAATTAGCCTGATTTCACACCTGCCATTGACTTCATCTATGGAGGAGTGAATGATGGATAGCCGAGAGGGAGCGATGGTTCAAAAGAAACACCCTTCGCTTGCCCTCACCAAATATAAATGAGAAAGAAGTGAAAGCCGAATTGCGAGGAGAGGAACTGTTGAATTCTTTCCCGTTCGGCAGAAAGAGTTAATTGTTGTGTGTGTGTGTGAAAGTCAGTACGGCTTGAAAAAAACATGCAGTATGGAACGTAAAGAAAGTAGGGATTTATCAATCGCTTAATCTAAGGATCTATCTATTTATACTTTTTATTTAAAAAAATATTAAGAAGACATACATTTGCTTTTTCTCCATGTGTTTCTTTCGCTTTGGTTTTCCTCTTTGACGCTTTCTTCCTCGTCTCGTGGTCTGTGGACCTTCTCTAAACAATTGGGGAGAAAGTTACATACAATATATAACACATAGCTTTGCATACAGCTATTACATTGTAGGCAAATTTTGTGTTACACAGACTCTTAAATGTAATTACAAAACGTGATTTTTTTTAAATGAAGAGATCTTAAATCTTGAGATCACTTTATTTTTTTTTATTTCTTTGTCTCTTTATTTCTGCAGCTCCTCAGGGGCCAGTGGCCTAATTAAGCAATAAAATAAATGTTCTGTTCCATTGCCCAACAAAGGAGGAGGCTTTTGGGTTCTGACTCCCTTCCAACATTGCGAGACATTGGCCAGCTGGACACAAACATACACACACACACAAAGTATTTGAATGGGTCTCTTAGAAGTCAGACTACATTTAAACCTTCCCCAAAAAACTCTCTTAAATTAAGAGAAATATCTTTATGTCCTAATTTTGTTCCACGTCACTTTTAATTATTGTCTTTTATTTAAATGATATATTACCACAGAATGTCATAGATACTTAAGTGGTTGATTTGATCCGGGCAACAAGCAACCACCCAGCAAGCAATGCCTAAGCAACTGCACAGAAAACCTTGGAAACCATCCAGCAATGCCTAAGGAACCACATAGAATCTATCAATGCCATAGCAACCACACAGAAAACCCTGGCAACCACCTCGCAATGCTTTGGCAACCACACTGAAAACTCTGGCAACCACCTAGCAATGCCTTAGCAAAAACAACGAAAACCCTAGCATCCACCTAGCAATGTCTTGGCAACCACACAGAAAACCCTAGCAACCACCTAGCAATGCCTTAGTAACCACACATAAAACGATGGCAACTACCTAGAAATGCCTTGGCAACCACACAGAAAACCCTAGCAACCACCTAGCAATGTCTTAGCAACCAGAGAGAAAATTATGGCAACCACCTACCAATGCCTTGGCAACCACACAGAAAACCCTAGCAACCACCTCGCAATGCTTTCACAACCACACAGAAAAATCTGGCAACCACCTAGAAATGCCTTAGCAACCACACAGAAAACCCTGGCCACCACCAAGCAATGCCTTGGAAATCACACAGAAAACCCTAGCAACCACCAAGCAATGCCTTAGCAACCACACATAAAACGGTGGCAACTACCTAGCAATGCCTTAGCAACCACACAGAAAACCCTAGCAACAATGAGGTAATGCCTTGGTAACCACACAGAAAACCTTGGCAACCACCTACCAATGCCTTGGAAATCACACAGAAAACCCTAACAACCATCTAGCATTGCCTTGGCAACCACACAGAAAACCCTGGCAACCAGCGAGCAACACCTTAGCACCCACACAGAAAACCCTAGCAACCACCTAGCAATGCCTCAGCACCCACAAAGATCACCCTAGCAACCACCTAGCAATGGCTTAGCAACCACACAGAAAACTCTGGCAACCACCTAGAAAAGCCTTAGCAACCACACAGAAAACCCTGGCCACCACCAAGCAATGCATTGGCAACCACCTAGCAATGCCTTAGCAACCATACAGAAAACCCTACCAACCACCTAGCAATGCCTTAGCAACCACACAGAAAACTATGGCAACTACCTAGCAATGCCTTGGCAACCACACAGAAAAACCTAGCAAGCACCTAGCAATGTCTTGGCAAGCACCTAGCAATGCCTTAGCAACCACACAGAAAACCCTTCCAACCACATAGCAATGCCTTGGCAACCACACAGAAAACTTTTGCAACTACCTAGCATTTCCTTGGCAACCACACAGAAAACCCTAGCAACAATGTAGTAATGCCTTGGAAATCACACAGAAAACCCTAGCAACCACCTAGTAATACCTTAGCAACCACACAGAAAACACTGACAACCACCTAGCAATGCCATGGCAACCACAAAAAAACCCTAACAATCATCTAGCAATGGCTTGACAACCACACAGAAAACACTGGCAACGACCTAACAATGCCTCTGCAACCACACAGAAAACCCTGGCAACCACCTAGCAATGTCTTAGCAACCACACAGAAAACCCTAGCAACCACCTAGCAATACCTTAGCAACCACACAGAAAACCCTAGCAACCACCTAGGCTAGCAATGCCTTGGCAGCCACACAAAAAACCCGAAAAATCATCTAGCAATGCCTTATCAACCACACAGAAAACCCTAGCACTGTGGCAATGAGTTTAGCACTCGTTATAATAGTTAAAAATAAAATGTATGAAAATGCAAAAGGTAGTTGTCTCTGTTCTGGGCAGATAATGTTAAGGGAAATGTGGCACAAAAACAAGGTGCAAGTGTAGACTGGCTCTAAATGACTGGAAACGAAGGAGCAGAACTGTTTGTTACTTTCAATACTGCAAGAAATTTCACAACATTCATAGGAAAGGTTCATCTCATGCCAAGTTCACACATTACGGCCCACTTAAATACATTGTTAACATACATTTTTACATTTGAATTGGATTGATCTCATGACACATCTGCAACTTTAGTGTGTAATTAAATAAACCCATAAATTGCTTAAGTATTAAACTTCAGTGCATAAACACAACTCCTATTCACTATTAGAGTTTTAGACATAGATGAAAACTGCTGTAGCTTGTGGAGGACAGGTGGATGTTTTCTAATATGGCCTTGAATGATGTCATGAACTGTATGTACTGTAGATATCTTTATCTTTTTGCAATGAGGTAAAGATCATAAAACCTATAATTAAAGTGACAGTCAATTACAGGTACATGACTACAGTAGCATCCTGACCAGGATCACCACCCAGATATTAGTTAAAGTGGTAGCTGTTCAGTTTAACATCGGAGTAAACCATTATCAGACTGAAATAACCCTTCTGCCTTTCACACACAATTAACCCAGCATGCAAACATCTCCATGGAGTTAATGCGTGTGTGTGTTTGTGCACAGTGGGGTAAAGGGAAAAGAAAGCAAAAGCTATTTACACTGTAGCCACCTCACACCATCACCCTGAACCTTCATCTCTTACACACACACACACGCACGCACACACATATATGCACATACACATTGAACTTTACCTGGTTGGCGCTGCATAAAAATTTTCTTTTAGCCTGTGGGAAAAGCAGAAAGAAAAGAGCAGAATAATGAAATATGCAATCAGACAATGATCAGTGGTTTTTAAAGTGTTCACATAAATCCAATAAAACTATTAAGAGTGCTCATACTTCTAGTATTAAAAGCTAACTTTTGTACCAAAGACATAAAACCACAAATCAGGTGACTCGATGAAATGTGCTACGTTTACACGACAATGTAGTTTCACTGCAAAAAATGAATTTCTTACTTAGTATTTTTGTCTTGTTTTCAGTAGAATAACTAAAAATTCTTAAATTAAGATGCTTTTTCTTGATGAGCAAAATGACCTTAGTAAATAAGACAAATAATATACAATTTAAAGGAACAGTATGTAAGAATTTTTTTATCAATTAATCATAAAATGGCCCTGATATGTCACTTTTATTAGAAATCATTTTCATTTCAAATACTTATATCACTGACAACATTGGTCCGGCCAGGATATTGTCAATTAAAAAGTGGAGTTGCAGCCCTCAACAGATGTTTATGTTTTTATGTTTGTTGTGTATTGGCCACCAGTTGTGAGATTGCAATACCAGTTTTGACCACAATCCTACATACTGTTCCTTTAAGTAAAATTGTCCTTAAAACAAGCAAAATTATCTTCCAATGGGGTGAGAAAAAAAATTGTGAAATAAGATTTATTTTTTCTTAAAGGTAGGGTAACACATTTTGAAAAATGCTAACGGAAGCCGCCTAGCAATGAAATCCCGATCCTACCCTCAAGTCAAATCGCCATCCAAAGTCACGCCTCTTTCCAAACACATGAACACGCACAGATCAGACGGTCACGTCTTATGTCTCATTCAGCAGTAAGAAAACTTTGCAGTACAAAGTGAATAACACTTCCAAAATAACCAACATAAACAACTGGTTTACATCAGAATTAGTTTAAGCACACGTTCGATTGTGTAGACGTAGTAACTATATCGTTATGCTAATCAGGAAAACGAACACAAATTTCATAAGCAACACAACGTTTCATCAAAGTAGAATATCTGAATCCATCTCAATACAAACATATCGCGTACCTACCTTACCAAAATAAACAGTGCAACGACCCTTTCAGACCCTTTGCCTCCTGTAGCTGTTTGCATCTCGCGGTAAAGCAGTAAAGTTACCGATGTTAATTTGGGTTTTTGCTCTTGCTGATCCAGGCAGTTTTTGCTGTTGTTGTTATAAAAGATGCATTTAGTTTTGTTGCTCCTGTGTAGGTTGTCAATTCAGCAGAAAAGTTTGCTGTTCTCGCTGTTTACAGACAGAACGCACGTGAACACGCCGATGACGTATGGTATCTGCGTGGACTCGCTGCGCGGTGGGAATTCAAATTACGCTTACGTATGAGGGACATAAAAGGAAACGTCCGTTCGGACCGAAATCTATGATTTGTTGAACATTTTTTGGTCCTACGCCTTTCACAGATGACATAAATTTTTACAAATACATTTAAACAACTTAACACAGTGATTGCTATCAGAATGTGAGGAGACTTTTAACCAGCATAACTAAAAATGTTTCAGGATCAAATCTGTTACCCTACCTTTAAACCCTTAATTCAAGTAAAATTTTCTCACCTCATTGGCAGATATTTTTGCTTGTTTTAAGCACAAATTTACTTAAATTGTATATTTTTTGTCTAAAAACTAGTATTATTTTCTTAGGTCATTTATCTTGATTTAAGAATTTTTAGATATTTCTACTAAAAACAAGACAAAAATACTAGGAAATTCATTTTTTTCAGTGTAAAAACTTCCATTTACGTTTTTGAAAAATTTCACGTATGCACAACAGCGCTGTCAAAAACATCCACATTTATGCGGATTAGGGGTGGGTTAGTCTCAGCCTCAGACGTCACGCCTACAAACTGACGGCTAAATGTCTGATGTTTTACGTACACTTTTCTGGAAACCCTGTGAGAATGTCAAAGGCGTTGTTGATTGGTTGAAATAAACCGGATTTCCAGGAGACACGAGTGTAGCGATTAGTTTCGGTACTTGGAAAACAAAGCTCTGATGTTCCATTGAGGATAATAATGACCAGTTATCATGATCAGCTAAACATTGGATTCGTTTGCGGCATAGACTCTCTAAAAGACATCCAAGAGTTTTGCTTGAGGCAGTTATCTTGAATTGCTTGTAGGTGTTACAAAGTGGAGAGATATGCTTTAAACATACACTCACCGGCCCCTTTATTAGGTACACCTTATTAGTACCGAGTTGGAGCCCCTTTTGCCTTCAGAACTGCCTTAATCCTTTGTGGCACAGATTCAACAAGGTACTGGGAACATTCCTCAGAGATTTTGGTCCATATTGACATGATAACATCAAGCAGTTGCTGCAGATTTGTCGGCTGCATATACAGGGCTCGAAGCTCCCATTCCACCACATCCCAAAGATGCTCCATTGGGTTGAGATCTGGGGACTGTGAAGGCCATTTGAGTACAGTGAACTCATTGTCATGTTCAAGAAACCAGTCTGAGATGATTTGCGCTTTATGAAATGGCACGTTATCCTGCTGGAAGTAGCCATCAGAGGATGGGTACACTGTGGTCATAAAGGGATGAACATGGTCAGGAACAATACATGATGCTCAATTGGAACTAATTGGCCCAAAGTGTGCCAAGAAAATATCCCCCACACCATTACACCACCACCACCACCAGCATGAACCGTTGATACAAGGCAGGATGGATCCATGCTTTCATGTTGTTGACGCCAAATTCTGACTCTACCATCTGAATGTCGCAGCAGAAATCAAGACACATCAGACCAGGCAATGTTTTTCCAATCTTCTATTGTCCAATTTTGGTGAGCCTGTGTGAATTGTAGCCTTAGTTTCCTGTTCTTAGCTGTCAGGAGTGGGACCCGGTGTGGTCTTCTGCTGCTGTAGCCCATCCGCCTCAAGGTTCGACGTGTTGTGCGTTCAGAGATGCTCTTCTGCATACCTTGGTTGTAACGAGTGGTTATTTGAGTTACTGTTGCTTTTCTATTAGCTCGAACCAGGCTGGCCATTCTTCTTTGACCTTTGGCATCAACAAGGCATTTGCGCCCACAGAACTACCACCAATCGGACCATTCTCTATAAACCCTTGAGATGGTTATGTGTGAAAATCCCAGTAGATCAGCAGTTTCTGAAATACTCAGACCAGCCCGTCTGGCACCAACAACCATGCCACTTTCAAAGTCACTTAAATCGCCTTTCTTCCCCATTCTGACGCTTGGTTTGAACTGCAGCAGATCGTCTTGACCATGTATACATGCCTTAATGCATTGAGTTGCTGCCATGTGATTGGATGATTAGAAATTTGCATTAACGCGCAGTTGGACAGGTGTACCTAATAAAGTGGCCGATGAGTGTAGTTTAACAAGAGCGTCTCATTGGTGTGGCTGTTGATGAAGTGCACAACGTTGTTCTATGGTGAGTAATGATGTTTATTTAGACGCTTTGCGGTTGGCTGGCTATTTCAATAACGAACTTGTTGCTAGCCGGCTCGTTATTGTGGGGAGTCCGAAACGTGACGCTTAACGAAACAAACTGTGATTGGTTGTTTGACATGTCGGTCAAACAGCTCATGGGCGGGCTTTGTCTAGAATAAGCAGTGAAGAAAGCAGACCTTTGGTATTGAAGGTCTGGCTATGCGAGACTAATATAGTAGTAAAGATTTGACAGGAAAGTCTTGAGGACAGAGACGGGAATCGAACTTGCGTCGACGTGAGGGCACTGGCTCTGTATATTGGCGCACTAACCACCTGACCTGACTGATGATTTTACCATGATTGATGATGAAAAACTCAAACGATTTTGTATTTAAAACAATACCAGAATCTTTTCATCCTAGCAACCACCAAACATACCTAACAATATCTTGCCAACAACTCTTGAACACTTAAGTCAGCAATTTTTTATTGATTTGCCCCTGATTACAGTATGTACAGTAGAAGATGAATAAACAGTTTATTATACCAGCTTGTGATTGTCTATAAACACACTTGCCCTAAGATAATATTTCAGCATGAAAGACTGTAAACATTATCACCAAGATAAAGGTTGTATAGCCTGATACAGAGCACAGTAACCAGAGTCAAAATGATCTGGTAAAAGAGTTCATACGGTTGGTTGGTTGGTTGGCTGGATGCTTGTGGAGTCAGTGTGGGCAACTTTTAGTTTGTCAATGGTGTGTTTGCACGGGGCAGATCAGTATCACAAAGAGAGAACAGAAGGGTGACTGCATGAAAATCGCTCGCTCCTCCGCCCCTGGCCCTAATCCGAAACCCCCAAACTCTGAAAAGGGGCTTTTGAGGAGAACCTCACAATGACCTGATAAAGAGCTGATGCTGACGGCTCGGCAGGCTGCCAGGGGAAGTGGGATTTTTGAGGTCACACCTTTCCGTGACCGTACACAGGAAGTACTCCGCCGGGAGATGTTGGTAGTACATGTGTGAGTTTTAAAAGTAAGTGACAGGTAGTTTTTAAGGCTAAAGGGGGGGGGGCTTAGATCGATGTTATGTCCTATTTTAGATGGCATGCTAAATGTGTTTACGTGTGTTTGTGTCTTACCTGCACTCACACTGGCTGTGTTCTGTGAAGGGCAGCTGCACCAGTTCATGCTTCATATAGGAGGTCCTCATAAGCTGTCGAGTATGAGAATAGTGGCCAGGAGTTAGTGTTTATACACGCGCACACACACACACAAACGCACAATCTGTTCTGCATAGTAATGACTCCATCTTTTATCCTTCAATCTCTCTATACAGTACGTGACCAGGATCCAACCAGATCCATTACGCTAGAGACTCCATTCACCCACTTTGAATATGTATGACTACCTCATGCTGTGTATCCTGTGTGTGCGTCTCCAAGCTGTTTCTCATCCATACTAAGCTATAAGATTTGTGTGAATAAGAGCTTTGCCCGGGGTGTTAACGTGGTTAATGTCACATATTTGGAGTTAGCTTACATCGGGTTAGATTGAAGCCTATTGTATGTGTGATGTGTGATAAGCATTTTAAAGGACCCATTTACATGTTTTAAAGGAAAACACCACCATTTTTGAATATTTTACTATGTTCTTACCTCAACTTAGACAAATTTTTACATACTATCTTTATTCAATGCGTGCACTTAATCTTTGTACAGTGCTTCGTGAATGTGTTAGCATTTAGCCTAGCCCCATTCATTCCTTAGGATCCAAACAGGGATGAATTTAGAAGTGCTGCAAACTAAGTGGTCTTCCGCCATACAATATAGTTCTCATTTTTTATCCGCTTAAAAAAGCCACGTTTTATTTTGTGCCACCATACTTCCTCGTGTAACTACTCATGTAATAGTCTTTAAATAGGGACAAGATGGAAGTGTTTGGTGGCTTCTAAATTCATCCCTGTTTGGATCCTAAGGAATGAATGGGTCTAGGCTAAATGTTAACACATTCATGACGCGCTGTACAAAGATTAAGTGCACGCATTGAAAAAAGACAGAAGTTGTGGTAAGAACATAGTAAAATAAAACGGTGGTGTTTTCCTTTAAAGTCCTGGTGTGTATGTTGGCAGTTTGTTTGTGTAGGGTCAAGATGTGTGGTGTTGCATGATAAGCATGTGAGGTATGTGGTTAATATGTGGTTTGTCAGCCTATCCATGTTGCGTATGTATGGAATGTGCAAGTCTTTGAAAATAATCACTCTATATTTGCTAGTGTTGGCATATTTTTACAAATCCTGGATGCATACGTTTATTCTGTATTCTGTTACCAGCATAACAATGTGTATGTATAAAGCTGTGCCTTTCCAAAATGAAACATTTGTATTAGTACGTTAAAGGTGCATATTGGTACCAAAGAGGCACATACTGGTACATATTAGTATCTCATAGTGGTATGAAATGTTTACATATCTCTACCACATTAGGACCTTTTGAGACTGCGTCACATTGAGGCTGTGTGTGAACTATATGTCTATGTTGGTGTGCATGTAGTTTCTACATGGAAAACATTTTCCTACGGTTTAGTGTGTAAGCCTGTTTGTGTGTTAGTGGATGTGTGTGTGTGTGTGTGTGTACCTCCATGACGATTGTGTGTGTCTTTGACGGCACACACTCCAGTGCTTCGTCTGAGCAACAGCCTCCACAGCGGCGCAGTGTTACACATGACGGCAAGAAAAGGTGATGCGTCTCCCATGAAAACTCCTGCCAAACCTCCACCAGCATCTCTCTGGGATGACAGCCGCTTTTCTGATAGACATCCAACCACCTCACCACTGAGAAAAAGAGAACGAGTGAAACTATAGTGAAACTTTACACTTAAGAACCACAGACAGATACTATATAACACAAGGTCCACATGAACGCTTATATTTATTGTTAATTTATCCTTTTGTTTATTCTGTCGATCTTCTGTTCTGACCATCTGCGTACGGGTGCTTTGAAGTACCTAGAAACCATGTGGATCTGACGAACCTAAAAACCTAACATTGAAACTATTTTTAACTTTTACATTTCACATAACTTGCCAAATCAATGCCCCTTTACAGCCCAAATGGATGTATTTTCATGTTTCACTGCTACACCTTTAAGACAAAATTCACAACATTTCAATATACTGTAAACAAAATATTTCAGGGCCTTGAGTACCTTGTCCTTTAAATGCTTTAATTTAAAGGTGCCAAAGAATGCATTGAAATAATGTTAAATTGTTCTATGATATCTACACAGAAGGTTTTTGGCTTATTAAGTCCAGTAATTATCCAGAGACATTACAGAGAACAATTATATGGCATCACTTTAAAGATGAAGAGCTTTTGAAGATGAATAGCTTTTATAGATGAAGAGCTTTTGAAGATGAGGAGCTTTTATAGATGAAGAGCTTTTGAAGATGAAGAGCTTTTGAAAATCAGGAGCTTTTGGAGATGAAGAGCTTTTGCAGATGAGGAGCTTTTGAAGATTAAGAGCTTTTGAAGATGAAGAACTTTTAAAGATGAAGAGCTTTTGAAGATGAAGAGCCTTTGAAGATGAAGAGCTTTTGAAGATGAAGAGCCTTTGAAGATGAAGAGCTTTTGAAGATGAAGAGCTTTTAAAGATGAAGAGCTTTTGAAGATGAAGAGGCTTTGAAGATGAAGAGCTTTTAAAGATGAAGAGCTTTTAAAGATGAAGAGCTTTTAAAGATGAAGAGCTTTTAAAGATGAAGAGCTTTTGAAAATGAAGAGCTTTTGAAGATGAAGAGGCTTTGAAGATGAAGAGCTTTTAAAGATGACAAGCTTTTAAAGATGAAGAGCTTTTAAAGATGAAGAGCTTTTAAAGATGAAGAGCTTTTGAAAATGAAGAGCTTTTAAAGATGAGGAGCTTTTAAAGATAAAGAGCTTTTAAAGATGAAGAGCTTTTAAAGATGAAGAGCTTTTGAAAATAAAGAGCTTTTAAAGATGAAGAGCTTTTGAAGATGAAGAGCTTTTAAAGATGAAGAGCTTTTGAAGATGAAGAGCTTTTAAAGATGAAGAGCTTTTAAAGATGAAGAGCTTTTAAAGATGGGGAGATTTTGAAGATGAAGAACTTTTGAAGATGAAGAGCTTTTAAAGGTGAAGAGCTTTTGAAGATGAGGAGCTTTTGAAGATGATGAGCTTTTAAAGATGAAGAGCTTTTGAAGATGAAGAGCTTTTGAAGAAGAAAAGCTTTTAAAGATGAAGAGCTTTTAAAGATGAAGAGCTTTTGAAGAAGAAAAGCTTTTAAAGATGAAGAGCTTTTGAAAATGAAGAGCTTTTGAAAATGAAGAGCTTTTGAAAATGAAGAGCTTTTGAAGATGAATAGCTTTTATAGATGAAGAGCTTTTGAAGATGAGGAGCTTTTATAGATGAAGAGCTTTTGAAGATGAAGAGCTTTTGAAAATCAGGAGCTTTTGGAGATGAAGAGCTTTTGCAGATGAGGAGCTTTTGAAGATTAAGAGCTTTTGAAGATGAAGAACTTTTAAAGATGAAGAGCTTTTGAAGATGAAGAGCCTTTGAAGATGAAGAGCTTTTGAAGATGAAGAGCCTTTGAAGATGAAGAGCTTTTGAAGATGAAGAACTTTTAAAGATGAAGAGCTTTTGAAGATGAAGAGGCTTTGAAGATGAAGAGCTTTTAAAGATGAAGAGCTTTTAAAGATGAAGAGCTTTTAAAGATGAAGAGCTTTTAAAGATGAAGAGCTTTTGAAAATGAAGAGCTTTTGAAGATGAAGAGGCTTTGAAGATGAAGAGCTTTTAAAGATGACAAGCTTTTAAAGATGAAGAGCTTTTAAAGATGAAGAGCTTTTAAAGATGAAGAGCTTTTGAAAATGAAGAGCTTTTAAAGATGAGGAGCTTTTAAAGATAAAGAGCTTTTAAAGATGAAGAGCTTTTAAAGATGAAGAGCTTTTGAAGATAAAGAGCTTTTAAAGATGAAGAGCTTTTGAAGATGAAGAGCTTTTAAAGATGAAGAGCTTTTGAAGATGAAGAGCTTTTAAAGATGAAGAGCTTTTAAAGATGAAGAGCTTTTAAAGATGGGGAGATTTTGAAGATGAAGAACTTTTGAAGATGAAGAGCTTTTAAAGGTGAAGAGCTTTTGAAGATGAGGAGCTTTTGAAGATGATGAGCTTTTAAAGATGAAGAGCTTTTGAAGATGAAGAGCTTTTGAAGAAGAAAAGCTTTTAAAGATGAAGAGCTTTTAAAGATGAAGAGCTTTTGAAGAAGAAAAGCTTTTAAAGATGAAGAGCTTTTGAAAATGAAGAGCTTTTGAAAATGAAGAGCTTTTGAAAATGAAGAGCTTTTGAAGACAAAGAGCTTTTGAAGATGAAGAGCTTTTAAAGACAAGGAGCTTTTAAAGATGAAGAGCTTTTGAAGATGAAGAACTTCTAAAGATGAACTGCTTTTGAAGATCACATATTTTAAAGCACCTTTATTTTGAAGAGTGTGGTAAATACTTTTAATAAGTATTTCATCATAAGAATATATTTTTAATACTTTACTATGAGTGTACCATATTGAGCGTCATCTTTTCGGCATCACTATATGTGACCATGGACCACAAAACCAATCATAGTCAGGGTCAGTTTTCTGAAATTGAGATTTATACATCATCTGAAAGCTAAATCAATAAGCTTTCCATTGATGTGTGGTTTGTTAGGATAGGATTTTTGGCCACGATACAACTATTTGTAAATCTGGAATATGAGGGCACCTCTAAAGTTGTCCAAATGAAGTCCTAAGCAACACATATTACTAAAGGTAAATACATTTTTTATATATTAACAGTAGGTAATTTCCAAAATATCTCATGGATCATGATCTTTACTTAATATCCTAATGATTTTTGGCCTATAAAAACTATAATTTTTACCTATGCAATATAAATGCTATTGCTACAAATATACCCGTGCCAGTGCCACTTTTGACTGTTTTGTGATCGAGGGTCACATATTGTATATTTCAGCACTAATGGATCATCCAGGACCAGAACATCCACTGTACGACGCTCACGTTTCAGTCGTGAACTTTAGCAAAGCAACATAGACGAAACAACACAGATGCATATATCACCTGACAATCAGTGTACGTAAAGCAAACGTCAGTACCTTCTCCCGATCTGTGACTTTCTGTTGGGATCCAGTGGTCTGACTAGAAGAAAGAACAGAGAGAGACGGCATGAGACACAACACACACCAGTGACAATAACAAAAGCGCATAGTTGGCCGTG
The DNA here is from genome assembly GCF_030506205.2 of Paramisgurnus dabryanus. Taxonomy (NCBI): domain Eukaryota; kingdom Metazoa; phylum Chordata; class Actinopteri; order Cypriniformes; family Cobitidae; genus Paramisgurnus; species Paramisgurnus dabryanus. The sequence goes on from NC_133352.1 coordinate 32,268,481, forward strand.
TGAAAATTAAATCAATGGCCGTCGCAACCTTTAAAGAATATAAGGTTAAAAACATGAACACTGATTTTTTTAATCAGCTGAGTTTGTGTTTGTGCCACATGAGCATAAAGGTGAATATTAGCACACGTTCACACAAACACGCCTCTGTATGCAGCGGGGTACGCACTTAGAACAAGGTCACTGCTGAGGTAAAGAGTAGACTTTGCACTTCAGTGCAAATAACACACACATACCGTTTCCTAATGGGAATGTGTCGGTAGTTCTCTTAGCCTAGGTAACAAACACTGTATAGCAAAGGCTCATAGGCCTAAATGTATAATTCATATGCCCTATAGGGATGCACCGATATATCGGCCTATAATCGATAGCATTATTCAACAATTAAACATCGGCCTATACTGACATCAAACTATTAAAGGGACACTCCACTTTTTTTTTTTTTAAATATGCTCATTTTCCAGCTCCCTCGAGTTAAACATTTGATTTTTACAGTTTTGGAATCCATTCAGCCGATCTCCAGGTCTGGTGCTAGCACTTTTAGCATAGCTTAGCATAATCCATTGAATCTGATTAGACCATTAGCATCACACTTAAAAATAACTAAAGAGGTTCGATATTTTTTCTTATTTAAAACTTGACTCTTCTGTAGTTACATCGAGTACTAAGGGGCTGTCCACACGGAGACGCGTATCACTGCATACATATAAATTTGTTATCGTATTGGCGTATCATCCACACGGATCCGTCGTTTTGGGAGACTGAATCCGCTATTTTTTGAAACCGGGTCCTAAAGTGGATAAATCTGAAACCGACACCCTTGCGGTTTCGTCTGTACAGCCAATCCGTATATTTTGTGAAGCGAAAACGTCATCACATCACGTGTCGGAAGCGTCACACGTAACAGCAACAACAATAACGGCAAACTACGTGATTGTGTTCGTGCTACAGAAGCTACTAAAGCCTACTAGCTTTATTACAGCAAAATCTATTGCTTCTATGCAATTGTGGTGACCAACAAGCGATAATGGATGGACAACACCATACGTTGGCTATGCGCATGCTCAAAGTCTTCTTCTCCGTGTATAGTGTATATCTGTGGCAGAATTACAGCGCCTCCTACTGGTCCGGCATATATACTACACCGCTTTCAGTCGGTTTCAGTGGTTTCGTGTTTACGGATTATTTTTTTAGAGCAAGGAAAAAAAATCATCGGATAGGGAATGCACCGGCTTCGTGTGGATATAGCCTAAGACTGACGGAAAATTAAAAGTTGTGATTTTCTAGGCAGATATGGCTAGGAACTATACTCTCATTCTGGTGTAATAATCAAGGACTTTTCTGCTGTAACATGGCTGCAGCAGGCGTAGTGATATTACGCACTGCCCGAAAATAGTCCCCTTGTTTACTTTCAATAGCAGGGGACTATTTTCAGGCGCCGTATTATATCATTGTGCCTCCTGCAGCCATGTTACAGCAGCAAAGTCCTAGATTATTACGCAAGTTTGAGAGTAGTTCTTAGTCATATTTGCCTAAAAAAATCGCAACTTTTAATTTTCCGTCAGTCTTAGTACACGATGTAACAACAGAAGAGTCAAGTTTTAAATAGGAAAAATATCAAAACTCTTTGTTCTAATCAGATTCAATGGATTATGCTAAGCTATGCTAAAATTGATACCACCAGACCCGGAGATCAGGTGAATGGATTCCAAAATGGTAAAAATCAAATGTTTAACTCTAGGGGAGCTGGAAAATAAGCATATTTTCAAAAAAAGTGGAGTGTCTCTTTAATTAGGCCGGCGTCTATCGCTGCCGTGTTGCAATATTAAAGTTCGGTTCAGTCAGTCAGTTCTTTACAGACCTCCTGCCTCTGTGCCATTGTGAAATACAGCTGCCAGGTTCAGAGCTGGCAAAGGCGATTGGCACAGACACACACATTACCAATCACTTTTATTCTCTGAAACACAATCAAACTCTCAGTGCTGCCAGCGTTTATCGCAGTAGCAGTTGGCTGGATTTGGCTGCGTCAACCCTTCTTACTGAAAGCCCTCAAGTTTAACCAATCATCATTTCGGTTGCTCTCCCACAATCCCCCTCCACCTGCCGCCAGTGGGTCAGTCTTGTATCTATGATTGCAACTAAGTACTACTAAACAGCACTGCTTAGATCAAATCAAAACATATTGAGAACCATTAAGCATTTTAAATCAAAATAACAATTCAAAATAAAGAGTATACCATTTCTAAAAAATCAATAAAGCTAAATTGAAATGTTAATCAGTTGCTCTTTGTTCTCGGATCATGCTGGGAAAACACGGAACACGGATTTTGGAGTCCATGCCAGCTGGAGTGCATGCACTTATTAAAGTTACTACTTGCTACACCAGTAGTAGACAATATTTTGCAATGAAAAAAAATATTTGTATTTTATTTCCCAAGTGGCCACAGACTTTTGACAGGATGGACTGTAAGTGATACATGGCTGATCATGCATCCATCATTTTGCCTGATAAACTTTAGTTTCAATGATGTAACAGCAGACCTACTGTAAGATTACAGGGCTATTATTATTAGACACCACCATAAAGGTCATCACCATGCATCTTTTGGTGCAATATAAAAGTATTTAGGGTTTCATCTGACAGCATTTTCCCCATAATGAAATTAAATATACATGTATATATTCACGAAGCATCATCATTACCAATCTGCTGTAAGTTTCATCTATAAACACAACAGGACAGATCACATTTGTGCGTCGTTGGGCTGCATCATTATGAAGACTGATGATATGCATCCATAAAGCAAAGCTCCGGGCACACGTAGACCGACCACATACCGCTACTGCTCACAAAAAAATCCCTGCAGATTTGAGCCAAAATTAGCCTTCTCCTTTCACATTGTAGCAAACAGTGGCTGTCATGTGGTCTGGTGACAGTAATACTGACTCAAAATCTGTTCAAGTGACCTATAAGAAAAATGTGCGTCACAGTATCCTCCTGAGACGCGGAATAAAAAAATTATTAATTATTAATAAATCTACATTGTATATTATCAAATATTATTTTAAAAAAATCTATAAATGTAGTATGTTTGTATATTACAGCCAATTATGTTTAAATTGTTTAAATCACATTAGTCTTTTATTATAATATTACATTATATTAACGTTGTTATATTGCCCCAAACATTTATCATCATGATGATAAATGACATGAACTTAAGTGACATGATTATGAAAAACATATGTCAAATACAGTACGAAAATCATAATAAATGTGTCTGAAGAGATCTTTAAACGCAACATCTTATCCATTCTGCCCATTACGCCAAACGTCAACGACCGTCAGGTTATTTCAACACAAAAGATACTGCTGTCTGTGCATTTATTGAGCTCTATAAAATGCATTTTACAAGCATTTAATTAATGTAGGTTTTATATAGGCCTATATACCTATAAATAAAGCCAGCCAAGAGTTTCCAAATTAATTAAAGTTAACCTTGTATACACAAAGTTACACTTTACAGCAGTGTTCAAAGTGTTATAAAAGTCACAATAATAAAAACGTAGGAAACTTAATTTGTGGTCATGTTGTAGAGATGCGTAAAGACACTTTGCTATTAGGCTACTATATAAGTGTAATGTGTGCAATACAGGCCTATTATATAAAGAGATATTACAGTGCCCATGTACAATAATTAAAACATGTTCTTACCGGAGTCTTGGCACAGTGTGTGGGGATTCTGGTGAGAGAAACGACTTGAAACATTCCCAGAAGAACTCGCAGGTTGATCCCCATTGTTTGAGTTCACCGAGAAAAGTCTGAAATAGTTGTATAGTAAATGATATAACCAGTCCAGCTGTTATTTCTCTATGAATGATTATTCCCAACTTTAAAATCGACCAAATCCAAACACGCAAACAGTGACAATTTACTTAGCAGATTCTCAAAAAACAGCGCAATCGTCGTCCATGTCATGGTTCACCGGAACATACAAAACCCAAGATTCAATTAAATAAATAAAGTTTTAGAAGCAGATGAAAAATTGCCTCGTTAAGTATTAAAATCAGCCTGTAGTAAGCATTTAAAATAAATCCCAATAAATCTGAGAATAGTTTGCCTGCGCCGGTGTAATCACGCGCATTTTATTTACACCGGTTCCTTCCTGGCGGTCTTGTCACAGTACGTCCTTATGATCCAAGGAAATAGATATCCAATAATACACACGTATATCCTCAATAAACGATGATGCGTGCCTCCCGAAGGTCCATGTCTCTCCCGTCTGGCATGTTAGACCCGCTTTGCGCGGCGCATCCCGTGATACTGTAGGTCACCAGTGATATCATGCCCACCAAAAACCCACGATGACGTTTGCTTTGACAAACACGGCACCTTATATTTCTATGATGCGCGACAGGCTACACTGTACGAATGCACAAGGATTTGAAATGAGACTCAGATAAGTGCACCCGGTTAAGGTCGTCTCCCTTATTTGCCCTTCAGGACTCAAGTAGAGGCGCACACGCTCCGCAACTCTCTGTGCGCGTCACCGTGCAACTTTTCTCTTTTTTCCCCCTGACGCGCAGACTTTGCCCGCGCGCAAACCAGCACAGGTGTAATGCTCGTGCATCATAAGGCGGGAAATCATTAACCGAGTACCATGTCTATTTTTTAAAGGAGCTTATAGTTTTCAAATATATAAATATTTTTAATTTAAAATGAATAATTAGGAAACGGAGAGTTCTGGGTGAAACTAAAAGTGTGTTATACTCGATACACAGAAATGTTTCTACCTGACCTGACTCTTTATCAAAATATTATTCAGTCTGAATAGCACTTTTGACTTAAGAGATAAATAATTTACATGGCACCCAAAGCACAATTGAAGCACTTTTAGTTAACCTGATCATTAAATATACAGCGTAATAGCTGCTATGACGTAAAACACCTGCTCACATACAGTAGGTACTGTGCGTATTCCTGCGCAGCATCCATAGAAATCAACGATTAACAAGGGACTATTTCCTTTTGCGGAAGGACGACATTTAAAGGTACAGCTCTCCAAAAATATAAATTATAGGCGTATTCTTTGATTTTCTCACCTTTACTAAATCTTTCAAACCTGTTTGACTTTCTTCTGTGGGATACAAAAGAAGTTTAGCAGACTGGGGACCAGGGGACATAAAGCTTAAAAAAAAAGAAAATATCCAAATAAAACATTTTGAAATGATGCTTATGACATTTAAATGACTTAACCTTTAACTAAGAAATCTAATGAAATTATTCCCCAATACTTTTTTAATATTCAGTAGCATGTAATAAAAACAAAAAAAGCACTCAAGGGCCGCTGTTGTGCATCATGCCCAAAATCATTTGAAAAAAATCTCAAAGCATAGCTTCCTGTTTCTTACTGCTTAAGTATGTTACACTAAAATTAAAAAATAATTGTTGGTTAACAAACTATTCAATCTATAACATGAACCCTCCCCACTTTGCTTGCATGTGAAGACCCTCAACGTCCCCACAGGTATGTTTGGGTTACACCAAGAAAAAAAAACACATGTGGGCTGCAAGAATGCGGGCTGTTCTATCTCTGCTGAACTGCTTACAGCAATCGATCTGACAACTGCAAAGAGCCCTTTCAGTGTATAACTATCTAAAGGGGTTCTGGAAAACCCAGTGGTCTGGAGAGGTCCAACCATTACATGTCCAAATAAACAAACCTGGGCTAAGGTCACAAGATTTTGCGTTGATAGTGTTGAGTGGTTGGCAGTGTTGTTAGCATTTCTGTGAAGGTCAGACAGCGTCCTGCAAGGGTTTACTTTAAAACTGTCAGACTCATAGAAGTTAACTAGACAGTGGGGGGGAAACGGTGAAACTGCCCATGACTCATTCTTGAAAGCTGGTATCTTCAAGATCAGTCCTGAACAGAGAGGAGCACCTGCATATGGGCCCGTGCGATATCAGAAAACCACATCAAGAATGAGTGCCTGAATGTGCAGTCACAGAACGAGAGAGGATCGAGCCTAGATTGTCAACATGTGCACAGAGTTGGAGAATGTAAAGCTTCCTTGAAATGCGCTTACCGCAGTGGACTCTAGAATGTCGTCGCAGCTTCTAGAATGTCGCAGGAAAGAAATAACATTCGAGGGTTTTAGAGATGTTTTCTTTCACAAAGAGAAGTTAAGTGAGACAATGAACTAAAACTAGATTTGAACATTTTTAAGCTTGCCTGTGCAATTTTACCATAGGAAATATAACTAGTTTTAACAAACATGCCTTACTTAAAACATTACTGGCGTACATTTTGAGGAAAAACAAAGGACACTGATGTATTTTAATATATGTCAGATCAAGTTGATTTCAGTTTGGACAGCTCTTATATTTTTTTAGTCTAATCCCTGTCCGGGAAACCACCCCTATGTATAGATTGAATGCATTGTAAGTTGTTTTGGATAAAAGTGTCTTCCAAATACATAAATGCAAAATGTGACATCACAATGTTGGCTGTTCTGGGTGGTCATTACAGCTCATTCCCAAAACTCAAGACATTCTGGTCCTTTGATTAGGCTTAGGTCACTCCTTTTGTGGGACTTTGGCCCCTCAAATTGGGAAATTTTACTACTACTCCTCCTGCCTCTATTAAGGGCGTAAAGCCCTGAAACTAAGTGACATTTATCAAACGACACTGATAAAAACTAATAAACATACACTGTCAAAAAAAAGGTCAAAATATGTTCCCCATCAGTCACCTTTTAAAAAGTACAGCTTTGCACCTAAAGAGTTCATAATAGTACCTCAAAAGTATTGTTACCAACTATACATATAAGTATCTCAAACATACATATTATTACCATATGTATACACATCTGTACCTAATGTTACAAATTAAGGCCTTTTTAAAGAATTCTGCCCCACATATTTTAACCTTTTTTTTCAAGCGGTGTACAAGGCATAATTTGTTATACATATGTGACCCTGCCCAGGGGCGTCAGTTTGTGTTGAAAAGTGGTGGGGACAAAAGATCAGATGAAAAAACATTACAGCAGGATGGGAAAAATATTGAGTAACGGCCCATCAAAAATGGGCATAGTGTAGGCCGGTCAACATCACAAAAATACTCTGCATAAAACCCTCAACAATGTCGACTGCACATGTAACAGTCCCTACAACACCAGCTCAATTGAGCTGGTGTTGTAGGGACTGTTAAAACGGTGCTATATAGCACCAAAAGTGGTTATTTGCTCATAATCATAGAAGAACCGTTTTTAGTGCCATATAGCACCGGTGAAGCACCAGTGAAGAACCATATGGGGGCCATATAGCACCATTATAGCACCACATATGGTTCTACATAGCACTCTGTGGTTCTACACAGGTGCTTCACAGGTTCTACACAGGTGCTTCACCGGTGCTAATGGTATTAAAAATGGTTCTTCTATGATTACGAGCAAAGAACCACTTTTGGTGCTATATAGCACCGTTTGTTTTTAGAGTGAACCGAACAGTGCCAAAGCACCATACTGTAGAAAACAGCAGCACGTTAAGTCAATGATTACAATGAAATTTATTACATTTGTAAAAGAAAACATGATGCTCTTGCTGAGCAAAATGACGTAAGAAAATAAGTCTAGTTTTTAGACAAAACTATACAATTTAAGTGAATGGGGTGAGACATTTTTGCTTAAATTAAGTGTTTAAGAAAAAAGAAATCTTATTTTTAGATTTTTTTTCTCACCCTATTGGCAGATATTTTTGCTTGTTTTAATCACAAATTCAATTAAATTGTATATTTTTTGTCTAAAAAATAGACTTATTTTCTTAGGTAATTTTGCTCACCAAGAAAAAGCATCTTGATTTAAGAATTTTTAGATATTTCTACTGAAAACAAGACAAAAATACTCAGTAAGAAAGTCATTTTTGCATTGTAAGTCGCACAGGTATTGTTTGATTTTTCAGAAAATTTTACCCAAATGCTTTCAAAAAGTGGTGGGGACAAAATCAGCCATTTCAAAAAGTGGTGGGGACATGTCCCCAGCGTCCCCAGTGTAAATGACACCTATGACCCTGCCTGTGAAAACCCAACTTTTTGTAATATACTGTTTTCTACATAAAATGTACAATTATATTTATGCCTTTAGCATACACATCATCCAAAGCGACTTAGAGTGCATTACAAGGAATGCATTTTATCAGAACACTCTCAGAAATAAAGGTACAAAAGCAGTACACTATTTAACCCTTATGTGTTGTTACGGCCATTTTTTGAAGTCTTAATTTGGCCACAACTTTCTCTGTGTTTCAGCAAATAGAATGATTAATATATTTAAACATATTTTAAGAAAACGCTTTGACATTTTTCAAAAACTAAACAATATACCGTGGACAAATTTACTACCCTTTCGTGTTGTTAGTGACAAAAATGGCCACTAAATTAAACTGTTGTAAAAATGTATCAGATTATTTTTTTTTGTATAAATCTGTTAATCAACCTCAGTACTGATCAAAACTACCAAATGTTTACAAAAATTCCATGATTTTAACTCTTTAATTGCCAAGGTTATTAGTGGTGTCACTGATTTGGGGGGGAAAACACAAAATGACCGATTTTCAATATAAAAAGTGATTGTGGACTGTATTTTTTTTCCACTTTTTTACAGTCTTGGGCATGTACAAGATTTGTAAAAACATTGGCTTTGATGCATTTTTAGTTTTTGTGCAGCATCAGATTATATTTTTTTCTCCCTCATTTATTGTTTGTGGCCATTTTTGCCCCATTGACTTACAATACTTACATTTTTTGATTGCAGAGCCATGACACCTTAATATCATGCATTTTTTGATTCATTGTGGTTTTTTCTTTTGCAAAGAGGTACAATTTTTAATTTTTACTGTTGATCACCATGTGGCACCATTAACCCTTTAGTAGGCCTGTGCAAAAAACAGAGCTTAAAGTCGCAATGAAATGAAAAACTATATATATTTTTTTTAATATTGTGGTATTATTAACAATAGACTTATTTCTGAGCTTCATTATTTAAAAAAAATGTGTGTGTGCTCATAATCTTTAATCAAACATGCAAATCTCCTCTCCTCCTCAAAACGATCTCTCTTTACTTCTGGTCATAAGTATGGCAGGTGGGCGGGGTCCGGGAGAAGATCGCAGCGATTAGCAATTAGCAACACGACCCAACTTCAAACGATCCAATCAGATCTCGATGGACAAATTCAAATCCAGCCCTGCCTTATTTCATCTCAAAAGCCGTTTCATTTGGACATACGTCACCACGGGGAAAATAAGGCAATCGCTACTTCCGTTTCATGGCGACTTTAATTTCTGGCTTGTACATAGAGTTATATGGAGTATAATTTATTAGCTTGGCAATTAAAGAGTTAACATCATGAATTTTTTTTTGTAAACTTTTGGTAGTTTTGATCAGTACTGAGGCAAAAAAAAAAAAAGGAAAATTCATCTGATACATTTTTACAGCCGTTGAATTTAGTTTAATTCAAATTCCTCAAAGGTAAAAACGCTAGGACCTTTTTAAAGGGGACTTTCACAAGACTTTTTTAAGATGTCAAAAAATATTTTGTGTCCTAATAAGGTCCTAATAAGATAATTTATTATAACATGTTAAAATTGCCACTTTGTAGGTGTGACGTTTTTGGGTGTGTCCTGATAAATGCAAATGAGCTGATCTCTGCACTAAATGGCAGTGCCGTGGTTGGATAGTGCAGATTAAAGGGGCGGTATTATCCAGTGATGGTCGGTTTCGAAGCACTGCTTCATGAGGTTTCGAAACTTTTACGAATCTTTTGTTGCGAATCATTGGTTGGTTCAGAGAATTGTTTCAAACAGGCAAAGTAATGTAATTTTAGCAAACGTTTTGAAAATCCGATTATTCACCACTAGGGGGAGTTGTAAAAATAGTGTAAAATGTTTGGACAGATATGCGTTTACACTATTTTGACCAGCAGGTGTGGTGTTTCCAAAGTTTAAATTTTTTTTTTTCGAACCAATTGGTTCAATAGATTTAGGCTTCAAAAAGCTTTGTTTCTCCCATTATCCCCTTCTGACATCACAGGGGGAGCCAAATTTCAATGACATTTTTTCACATGCTTGCATGTGAGAATGGTTTACCAAAACTAAGTTACTGGGTTGATCTTTTTTACATTTTTTAGGTTGATAGAAGCACTGGGGACCCATAAACATAAAAAAATCCGATTTTCATGATATGTCCCCTTTAAGGGTCCCGTCCCAGTGACAGCTTTTGTACCTTTATTTTCTGACAGTGTATGTGATTATCCTACATAATAAAAAGAACTATGTAAAAATATAACATTGATATCCTTAATATTGACTAAGACCGTGTCAAAGATCAAAATGTATGTGAAATCAAGGACTAAAAACAAATTCTGGTGCTCCTCTCGTCATTAGATTATGAGACTTTAACCTGGAATTCACAGATGGGTCAACAAATGTATAAAAAAACACAGAACAGAACAGTTGTGTAATGTGGGATCCATTGAGATCAATTTTAATTATACATCACAGCAAAAAAATAAAAACTATGTCAGAGAAAGACATTAAAGGTCTTACCTACAAAAAAAGTATACTCTGGTGATTTATATTGAAAGTTTTTTTTCCAGAATATCCACTTAAATGGATAATTTACCCCAAATTACTCACAATGTTGTAATTTCTTTGCTTTGTGCTGAACACAAATGAAGATATTTGTAATTAAGCTGGAAACAGAAGCACCACTGACTTACATAGTAGGAAAAATACTACTGCAGAAGTGAATGGTGCTTGAAAATGGTTTGGTTACAAATATTGCTCAAAACATCTTCTTTTGTGTTTAGCAGAACAAAGAAATTAATACAATATGAGGGTGTGTAAATGATAGAATTTTCATATTTCTCTATGAAATATAAATTGTCTATAAATACTGAATTCTATAAATAAGGCAACATTCCAAAAAAATTTTGCGACAGCAGCAGTCTGTGTATGAATGGAGTCCCAAATCCAGGATCCAGGTATATTAAAATCGTCCTGTATAGCACTCAACGTGTGTACCATACATGCTATATCTTTTATTACTAACTTTAAATGAATTCTCAAAGCACCATTACTTCATAGATTATTTGAAGTTGTGAAATAAGCAGCACCTGAATCCTTATACACTACACTGCTGATTCACGCACACTGGACAGCACTGGCCATCTGTAGTATATACTTGCATAAGGATTCCTCCTACACACACAGTGAGCTTAACAGAGTGCACTGCGTTTCAGTGTTTTGATGTACGGCTTTATCAGGAATGCAATGTTTCCATAACACCCTTTCCAGGTGCAGTTACAACGTCGCCTGTAAATGCAGGCAATGCAAGTAGGTGTACAGGTTTAGGTGAACCACACTCACCTTAAATCAGCCTGATTTGTTTCGCTGCCATTAATCTGACTGTAAGTTGATTGAAGATATGAAGAGTTTGGTTCCAAAACGCAATAAATCCATTCTGTCTAATTTTGGAAAATGTGTTTTCTATACTAAGAAAGTGACAAGATGAAAACCACCATTTTCTGTTACAAACTGATTATTTTTTCCGCAAAATGCAATAAATCAAAGTTTTTTTTCAAAATGCTATAAATCTCTTGAATCAATATATAAATGTGCATTCATCTTTGTCATGTTATATTCATTTAGTTGACTAGTGGTATACACTGATTAAAAAATAAACATTAATGGCATTAATCAAAACACTTTGTCATATTAATAACACTGTCATTGCTGCGGTCATCCTTGGGATGTCGTCGCTGAATTTTTTTAACAGCGATCAGCTGTAAAATGTTTTGGTCCTGCTCGATTTTTGTTGACTTTGAGTAAAATAAAATAAAGTTTTTCATAAGATCCCCTGGGGTCAATGTGTTAGCATGACAGAAGCTTGATGCTGTCGGGAGAGAACAAGCAACAGCCGACATTTTTCCGTCTTTCGAGTGCCCCTCACGTAAATGATTCGATTTTGATGGCTTACGTTTATTCCCCGCCACAGAAAACCACCACAGGTTTATCAATGCCATCAAACGTATTATTTTGTTTTTGTTTGTTGATTACGAAGTACAAAGTAGATGAGGAAAACTAGGATTCGGTGTGTATTCAACGAGTCGCCAGCGTTGAATGGTGTGTAGGGCTGTGCAAAAATATCGATACAGCTAACTATCGCAATACATTTTTCCACGATAGTGTATCAATATTTTAATCTCTACTATTGATATTTAAAAAAAACATCAAATCCCTCTGTGTGCTTCAAACGTCCTCCTCCGCCACTGCTAGTTGTCGCTATCCAGTTGTCTGTCACATATGACCATTCAACCAATATCTCAGCAGTTAGCGGGAGTGAGAAACGGCAGAAAATGTAAAAACACCTGCAGCTTTCAAAGCAGCCGTGTGGAAGCACGTTGGCTTTAAAAAAAGTAAAAAAATTCAGCTCTATTTTTTTAAACATTTTTGATAAAAAATAAAAAGTATTGCAATGTATCACAACATGCACCATATTGTATCGTGATACACTGTAGCACGGCACATGTATCGTGATATGTATCGTACCGTGAGGCCCTTGCCAATACCCAGCCCTAATGGTGCGCTGTGATTTGTTGAGCAGATTTATTGCATTCTGCAGAAAAGGACGACTGGCGTTTATCGCGGTTTGGAAAAAAAGAGAAAAGATGAAAGAATAAAAAGGTGGATATCGGATTTGGCGTAAAATGACGAATTGACTTTTTATTACTGACCTTATACAATACTGATTCTGGCGGTAACAATTTTTTTCTTAAATGCCGTTTATCGCGTTTTGGAACCAAACTTTTTAAATACATAGAAAAAATAACATTTTGTAAGCATTTGATCCTTTGGATGGATTCAGCTTCATTTAATGGCACTTATTTGAGTATCAAATAATTTGTTAAAAACTATAAATGCAAAATAATATTAAAGGAATAGTTCACCCAAAGATGAAAATCCTGCATTTAAACATCCTCATGTTGTTCTAAATCTAAATTTCTGAATAATAAATGATTGCTGATGGTAGCCATTCACTTCCATAGTAGGAAAAATAAATACGATGGAAGTCAATGGTTACCATCATTTATCAAAATATCTTATTTTGTGTTCGGAAAAAAGTAATTCATACAGATTTAAAACAACCTGAGGGTGGTAAAATGATGACATAATTTTCATTTTTGGATGAACTCTCCCTTTAAACTAAATCGTCCATACTCTCTCCATAAAGTTTCTCTTTCTTCATTTCACTTCTCTTCTCCGCTGCTACGAATCTTGTATCTCTCCAGGAACTCGGCATGTTTTTGTCTCAAAATCTCCTGTTGTTTCTTAAAGCCGTTCACTCTGAGGAAGATAACAGATAGAAACATGATCAACAAAAGTAGATTTACAAAGAAAGTTTGAATAGTTGCTAGTGTAATATGGGTGCTTGCCATTGCACTTCTATGTAACAGTTTTATGGATGCTTGCCATCAAATAATCTCTCAAAACCAGGCTGCGCTGAACTTATACTCATCAAACCATATCCCACAACAAGCCTCAGATCAACATGAACAAGAAGGCAACTTCAAAGCAATCCAACCTGGCTTGCTCTTTGGATTTATTGTAGATCTCAGTGATGAGTCTGTCTTTCTCATCCATGAAGTTACTGTGGACCTCTTCCAGTTTCCTGCATGACAGAGCAACCCAAAGGTCAAAGGTGAGAAGATTTACAGCCAACATATATATTTGAAGGGGGCAACAGACATCCACAAGGTGCCGGCATAAATTTGGGGTCGCATTAGAAAGGGCACAGACGTGATCATTTTTCAAAACATTTCAAACGCACTTCTGCTATGCGTCAACCGAGCAGTGTTTGTTTAGAGAAGATACTTAATTTCTGTCGGCAGAATTCAAGGTGTAAAAACATTTCACCGATACTGCAAAGGATAACTAAACATCAGGGATTATGGGAAACCAGTGGACGCGCTCTACTGGGATTTGTCTGGCACTGGGGCAGACGAAACGTGCTTCAAAAACAAAACACCATTACTATCGTGTTTTCATCAGGAAGTGAAGAAAAACAGAGAACATTTGTGTCGTGATTTCATATAAACAGTTGCAAAACACTGACTTATCAGCACTGAAACATTTCGATTATCTTTCACAGAATTATGACGACCGGTCAACATTTTTCACGCATAGTGATGTTGATAGTATGTGCAGATGAGAGCGTGTATGTTCAAGGTCTCACCTGAACCCAAAGTAATGTGCAGATATACTAGCTAGCATGGTAAGCACGCAGTAGCCCACTAATCGCATGTTACGCTTCTTTCTCTTTTCCCAACTCTCAGATGAGTTCTCCTGAGGCTGGGCCTGTCTGAACTGCTCCCAATATCGTATGTTGTCTGATGCCTCTCCACTGAGAGAGAGAGAGAGATAGAGAGACAGAGAGAAAACATTAAAATACCAGTAATTAAATTTCTTTTAATTATGCTGGATAACCAAAAAAAAAAACAGGTTTTTATTTACAATAACAACCAGCTTGATGATATTACCCTGCTTATTACACAGCTACTTGCCGCATGAGTAAATATAAAATACATTTAATTTGCATTTTGTGTTTATATAAGCATTTGTGAGAAATGTGAACCTTCTGTCAAACCGTTTCATAGCAACTTTAAAGACACAATATGTAGGATTTTACCACTAGAGGTCGCACTTTCAAAACAATAATAAAAGCAAAGCTTAAAGCGATACTCAAAACGCATTGATTTTGTACAAAACTCGTTTGTGTCCCTGATTGGCCAGCTAATCTGTACGTTGTGATTGGTCTGAATACCGCTGACGTCAGCCGTAAAATGTGACGCTCCTTACCATGTTTGAAAGATTCGCTCACAATGCAATGCTAACAGGACTTAATTTACAGGCTGTGAGTCAAAGCGGGAGGAATTATGATAATGTCGGTCTTTACTACATCACCAATCCCAGGAAGTAAACTGTTGCGTCCAAGAAAATAGATTTATGTTGGAGACAATAACTCGTGTCATTGTTTACTTTGGGGTTTGTATCTTTTGCATATCGTTAACATGTACTAATACACACTTACACACCACAGGAAATGTAAAATCGTGAACTGGACCATAGATGATCTTTAATAAATGTCCAAGCTTTATAATGGTAGAAAACAGGGATCAGGGAACAACAACTGACTTTAAACCCCAAAAAGTGCATTCATCGTTCACAGAAGTAATCAATGCGGCTCGAAGCGGTTGATAAAGGTCTTCTGCAGGTTATCGATATGATAATGTAAGAGAAATATCCATATTTTAAACTTTATAAACTATATTAACATCATGGAATCATGCAATTCACTGCGCAACGTACCCATGGCAACGAACGCTTACTACGCTAAAAGTCCAACATGGCACCATTACCAGAAGCTATTTATTATAGTTTATAACAGGGGTCTCCAACCTTTTTGTGAGCAAGGGCTACCACAATGGATAAAACAATCTGGAGGGCAACTTTTTGATATAGTCTACTTAAACTTTTCTGTTTTACTTGTTGATTTTATTTTATTTTACTTGTTGATATGTTTTAGTATTGTATAAAATGTTAACATATGTAAACCAAGCCAAGCTAATATAAAAAATATGTAATAAATAAATATTAAAATGTGCTTAAATAAAATTAAATAAATTGTACTTTGGCGGGCACCACACAGACTCCCGCAGGCACCATGTTGAAGACCCTTTATAAAGTACATATATTTTTCTTACCCGCAAAAGACCTTTATTAACCCTTTGGAGTCGTGAGAAGGACGGATGCACTTTTTTGTGTTTTAAAAACAGGTACGAAAGGTATTCCCTAATACCAAGAACATTTACTAAAATAACATATAAAATAATGTGTTCTTCTGAGGCTACGTTTACACGGAAACGATTAGAAAAGAAAACGCAAAAGCACTGTGGCGTAGCGTCTGGGCATGCAGGGTATGCACGTTCAAATGGGCCCGGGCCAATAGGGGGCCCCAGCTTTTAATTAAAAATGTTCAACTAAATTTTTATTTGTGGCCGCAATAAATATATTTTTGTATGCATATCATGTGTAGTGATTTCTTATTTCTCCGTAATGTCTAATTTCTCCATCATTTCTTGTTTGCGTTTCTTATTTTTTTTGCACTCCGCGGCTGCCTTAGACTACTACGCCATCATTTTTTTACATGACGCATTGCCACGTCAAAAAAAAAAGAAAACCCAGTGTGAGAGGTTACTATAGCGGCTATCTACATGAACATTAAGGATGGACAAGTATAAACATAAAAGTGGGGCCTCAAAGAGAAGGCGGAGAAGTTAGTCACGAGTCAAAAACTACCCAAAACATTTTGTTTTTCATTATTTAAATCTACCCTTTAAAGTATATTAACTCTTTCCCCGCCATTGATGAGATATCTCGTCAATTAAGAGAAAACGCTTCCCCGCCAATGACAAGATTTTACGTCTTTCCGCAATACCGCTTTTTATTTTCCGCAACTTTTTAAAACCGGAAGTATTGCCCTATGGCAAGCTGCTGCATGTCCGTGTCTGTTTTAAAGATCGCTCTGAATGGGATCTCTATGAAAAGTCCGTCACAAAAATGGAATTATCATTGCTTTATGCTCAAAATATGGTGTTTTTGCAAAAACCTACCCATATTCAAAAGCTGATTGCAAAAGAACCACTAAAGGTAGGATGAAACGTTTTTTTTTGTTTGAAAGCAGAGGGTCTGTTCTTTCATTTGGTATATTGTATGTTTATATATTTAAAGAAGAACATTTTCTGGAAGGCATTAAACTTTGGTGAAAATCATGAAAAACGTTGGCGCTGGCTGGCAACTTTTTTTTTAAACGCTGGCGGTGAAAGAGTTAAAAGTATATGTTGTTAACAGACCTGCGCGCAACAGTTAAAAGTGCCAACGGGCAGGTTGGGGGGGCTTTGGCTTAAGGGGGCCCGTAATTATTTTTGCATATAGACCCAGGACTGACTTGCTACGCCACTGCGTTGCGGTATCACTTTTTATTCCGCGTTTATACGAGCGTTTTGAGGGGGAAATCTGCATGCATAGGGTGGCGGAAAAGTGTGTGATATTCAATGTAGTATGCACCCCAGGCAGCTAGGTGGCAATGTGAAGCACTGATACACAACAACACCAAGTCCACATGCCTGCGTACAACCTTCTTCCTTGTTCTCCCAGGTCTCGCCCAAAGCCGTCTGGTTTGCCTCCAACGAATTGGCACATCAACAATTTGATGGAGGTAATTAATGCACCATTCTCTAATCAGTAATACTAGCTGTGAATATTTCGTATAACTGCTGGAGAGACTCTTGTATATTTATCAGAGCTGCTACGGCAACTTGAAGGTCCGGCGTATGGAAATAATCCGACATGTTTGTTGTTATTTTCCTGATCTGACGCATCCCTGTGACGTAAACGCGTCTGCAACAAGAGCCACCATGAGCAGACTTTTGCATTTTTACCCTTTAGACGGGAACGTGGAGGTAGATCGTTTTTCCATAGATTCACTTTTTTGCATTTTTAAGCACCAAAAACGCAGTCACTGTGTAAACGAAAGGCACATCCGATAAAATATTTGTACGTTTTCACCCGAGCGTTTCATGTAAACAGGCCTCTGAAAGATGATGAACACATGCATGTTGGATTGCTTGAGGGTGAGTAAATCATGGTGTAATTTTGATATTGTGCTGGAGTATCCCTTTAATGAGCTTAACAAAAACTCAAGTACTCGAGGCTAGTGGTGTATCATGAATATGGCATGCTGATATGCATACCTTATTGGTTACATAACAGCTTTTTCCATCTCTAAAATGACTTTAATGGACAGGGAAAAATAATATCTAAACTTCACTTATAATGTAAACATACCACTAACACTAACAATACCTCCATATTACCCCTCTTTAAGTCAAATTCCCTGACTTTCACGGACTAAAAAGCTAAATTTCTACGACTTACAGTCTTGTTCAAAATAATAGCAGTACAATGTGACTAACCAGAATAATCAAGGTTTTTAGTATATTTTTTATTGCTACGTGGCAAACAAGTTACCAGTAGGTTCAGTAGATTCTCAGAAAACAAACAAGACCCAGCATTCATGATATGCACGCTCTTAAGGCTGTGCAATTGGGGTATTAGTTGAAAGGGGTGTGTTCAAAAAAATAGCAGTGTCTACCTTTGACTGTACAAACTCAAAACTATTTTGTACAAAAAAATTTTTCTGGGATTTAGCAATCCTGTGAATCACTAAACTAATATTTAGTTGTATGACCACAGTTTTTTAAAACTGCTTGACATCTGTGTGGCATGGAGTCAACCAACTTGTGGCACCTCTCAGCTGTTATTCCACTCCATGATTCTTTAACAACATTCCACAATTCATTCACATTTCTTGGTTTTGCTTCAGAAACAGCATTTTTGATATCACCCCACAAGTTCTCAATTGGATTAAGGTCTGGAGATTGGGCTGGCCACTCCATAACATTAATTTTGGAACCAAGACTTTGCCCGTTTACTAGTGTGTTTTGGGTCATTGTCTTGTTGAAACAACCATTTCAAGGGCATGTCCTCTTCAGCATAGGGCAACATGACCTCTTCAAGTATTTTAACATATGCAAACTGATCCATGATCCCTGGTATGCGATAAATAGGCCCAACACCATAGTAGGAGAAACATGCCCATATCATGATGCTTGCACCTCCATGCTTCACTGTCTTCACTGTGTACTGTGGCTTGAATTCAGAGTTTGGGGGTCGTCTCACAAACTGCCTGTGGCCCTTGGACCCAAAAAGAACAATTTTACTCTCATCAGTCCACAAAATGTTCCTCCATTTCTCTTTAGGCCAGTTGATGTGTTCTTTGGCAAATTGTAACCTCTTCTGCACATGCCTTTTTTTTAACAGAGGGACTTTGCGGGGGATTCTTGAAAATAGATTAGCTTCACACAGACGTCTTCTAACTGTCACAGTACTTACAGGTAACTCCAGACTGTCTTTGATCATCCTGGAGGTGATCATTGGCTGAGCCTTTGCCATTCTGGTTATTCTTCTATCCATTTTGATGGTTGTCTTCCGTTTTCTTCCACGTCTCTCTGGTTTTTCTCTCCATTTTAAGGCATTGGAGATCATTTTAGCTGAACAGCCTATCATTTTTTGCACCTCTTTATAGGTTTTCCCCTCTCCAATCAACTTTTTAATCAAAGTACGCTGTTCTTCTGAACAATGTCTTGAACGACCCATTTTCCTCAGCTTTCAAATGCATGTTCAACAAGTGTTGGCTTCATCCTTAAATAGGGGCCACCTGATTCACACCTGTTTCTTCACAAAATTAATGACCTCAGTTATTGAATGCCACACTGCTATTTTTTTGAACACACCCCTTTCAACTAATTGCCCAATTGCACAGCCTTAAGAGCGTGCATATCATGAATGCTGGGTCTTGTTTGTTTTCTGAGAATCTACTGAACCTACTGGTAACTTGTTTGCCACGTAGCAATAAAAAATATACTAAAAACCTTGATTATTCTGGTTAGTCACATTGTACTGCTATTATTTTGAACAAGACTGTATGTCTGGAATGCCATAAGCCTGGATAATGTAGTGTGCACCATGAGTTTACAAAAATTTAGCTAATATGCGTGAAACAGCATAAACAGTGCCAATAAACAGCTGTTTAAATTGTAGTCAGCAGAAGCTTGGACTCGAAAATGGTATTACTTAAGTCACAAGTTAACAAGCAGATTACATTTTGACAAATCAAAACTAATATTTAAAGCAACAAACAATTCCATGACTCTGACAAATATATATAAAATTCCCTGACTTTCAAAGTCTGGTAAAAACTAGGGATGCATAACGATTAATCTATAGCAGAATAAAAGTTTTTGTTTACATCATATATGTGTGTGAACTGTGTATAATAATTCTGTATATATAAATATGCACACATGCATGTATAATTTTAAGAAAAAAAATATTTATATATTAGGTAATTATATATAATATAAATTATAAAGAAATGTAAATGTATACACACATGTAAACATTTCTTAAGTATATGCATGCATGTGTGTGCATTTATTTATACAAAGTTTTTATACACAGTTCACACACATATATGATGTAAACAACATTTTTTATAATGCTATGGATTAATCGTGATTAATCGTTATGCATCCCTAGTAAAAAAAAAAAATTCCATGATATTCCAGAAATTCCATGACGCGTTGGAACCCTGATATTAATAACAACCCATGTTTAATAATCAAATATTTGATTTCATTATCAATTAAATAAAGTTTACTCAAGTCCAACCCATGTTATTTCTCACTGAGTATTGTGTTCCCATAACTAACAAATATACACACCTCAAAAGCTAAATGTGTTAAATAATGACTTAAGTTTTATCACTTTGATCACAGAACTCACAATCAGAGATCTAAAAAAGACTTCCCCCTAGTGGTGCAGCTTACCTGGGGCTGTACGTGGATGTCCCGAAGGCCTGACCTCCAGCGTACCGATACCTCAGCTTGAGGTCATAGTCCCGTCTGGAACCTTCTCTGCTCAGCACCCTGTAAGCTTCATTCAGCTGCACAAACTGACTATGCAGACCAGGATTAGTTAGGTCACTGTCTGGATGCATCTAAAGCAAAAGAGAAGAAAAAAAATGCTTAATAAACAGTTATTACCCTGTTGTAGATTTAGTTAAATGTCAAATGCTAGTTAATGAAAAGACCACTCACACTCAAAAATGAATGCACAATTTAAACAAACTATGGTGCATGGTCTGAACAAGAATGATTTGGTGTCGCTAGTGTCAACAGGAATAGCTCATCCCATTCAATGTAGCTATACATTTTATCCGTTTGTACATTCCACAGGAATCGAATCCATGACCTTGGCGTTGTTATGGCCACTTTCAAAAAGTTAAGCTACAGGAATGTGTTATGGAGGTCCCACGCCAGAATGAGAATTAGTTTTGTATGACTTTCTCACCTGTCCACGTCACTTTTTAAGTAATTACAACATAGTTTTTCATTAAAATAACAATAAATCATAAACAATAAGACCAAAAATAAGGGTTGATAATGTTGATTAAATACCCTACATTTTAAAATCATGAAGTAATGGCATCATGTCTCATATATCTCATATCTGTTGAATGGGACATGGCATGTGTCCTCATCGTGACCTGTTCACCTCTCTGCTCTCACTTGTTCTGGATGTCACATCAATCATAAACCTTTTATCTGCTTTTGACTCGGAAACAAAGTGCCCGCATCCCCTGCCTTTACCCTCATCTCCTCTCTCCCTCTCTCCCTCTCTCTCTCTCTCTCTCTCTCTCACACACACACCTCACTATTCATCCTCCTCGCAAAAATACATATACAAACATTTTGTCTGTTTCATACATTCAATTATACAACAGTTTCTCACTCTTTCTCCACACACAAACCCACTTCACATTTCTTTATCTTTAATATTAAAGGGGACATATTATGAAAATCTGACTTTTTCCATGTTTAAGTGCTATAATTGGGTACCCGGAGCTTCTATCAACCAAGTAACTTAGTTTTGGTAAACCACTCTCTGCAAGCATGTGAAAAATTGAGTCTTTGACATTTGGCTCCCCTTGTGATGTCAGAAGGGGATAATAACGCCCCTTAATCTGCACTATCCAAACACGGGACTGCCATTTAGTGCATAGATCAGATCATTTGCATTTAAAAGGACACACCAAAAAAATGGCACATTTTTGCTCACACCTACAAAGTGTCAATTTTGATAAAAAATTATCTATATGGTATTTTGAGCTAAACTTCACATAAATACTCTGGGGAAAGCAAAGACATAATTGACATCTTAAAGGGACACTCCACTTTTTTAATATAAGCTAATTTTCCAGCTCCCCTATAGTTAAACATTTGATTTTTACAGTTTTTGAATCCATTCATCTGATTTCTGAGTCTGGCGCTAGCACTTTTAGCATAGCTTAGCACAATCCATTGAATCTGATTAGACCATTAGCATCGTGCTAAAAAATAACCAAAGAGTTTCGATATTTTTCCTATTTAAAACTTGACTCTTCTGTAGTTACATCGTGTAATAAGATCGATGGAAATTTAAAAGTTGTGATTTTCTAGGCAGATATGTCTAGGAACTATACTCTCATTCTGGCGTAATAATCAAGGACTTTGCTGCTGTAACATGGCTGCAGCAGGCGTAGTGATATTACGCAGTGCCCGAAAATAGTCCCCTGCTATTAAAAGTAACCAAGGGGACTATTTTCGTCTGCTGTGTAATATCACTACGCCTGCTGCAGCCATGTTACGGCGGCAAAGTCCTTGATTATTACGCCAAAATGAGAGTATACTGTAATTCCTAGCCAAATCTGCCCAGAGAATCGCAACTTTTAATTTTCTGTCGGTCTTAGTACACGATGTAACTACAGAAGAGTCAAGTTTTAAATAGGAAAAATATCAAAATTCTTTGGTTATTTTTTAGCGTGATGCTAATGGTCTAATCAGATTCAATGGATAAGCTTAGCTATTCTAAAAGTGCTAGTGCCAGACCCGGAGATCAGCTGAATGGATTCCAAAACGGTAAAAATCAAATGTTTAACTCTAGGTGATCTGGAAAATGAGCATATTTTCAAAAAAAAAGTGGAGTGTCCCCTTAAAAGTCTTTTGAAACCTTCCCTTTAAACATTTACTCTCTGGGTTCTGGAAGATATAATACATCAAATTCACAAAATGTGAAAACACAAACATGTCCGGTGAAGTCAAACACACAACTACAAACCTTAAAATATGCTATTAAAAATCAATCATTTCTGTACCTGTAGTATTGGAGGTTAGTCCTTTTGCAACATATAAATAGCTCCCTCTAGGGGTGAGGTGGAAAATAACAAACAAAAACCATGTCTACCCCCTTTCTGTTTAAGGTGCAACAAAAACAGCACTTTATAAAATTCAAATTCACAACTCTGTTGTGTGATAGGTCAAAACAAATATCTGATATTGCTTATCCTACTCCTAGACTAAAATGCATGTTTAAGCTGCATTAATGTAAAAACATCTTGCACCGACATATCTCCGTGACATTGTTTGATGCACAACATTATTGATTTTTGTAAGGTTTGTTTGTAAAAACTACTTAAATGTCCTAGACCTGGATTAATATAAACGCTGTCCGGGAAACAGGAGCCTTCCTCTTATTAAAGCCGGCTAATGACGCAATCAATATATCTAAACGCTCGAACAGATGTTCATGTGAAGTAAACCAGAGATAAACAAACCTTTTTGGACTTGTCGAAAAAGGCATTTTTTATTTGATCCAACGTGGCGTCCGGTTTCACTCCAAGAAGGTCATAGTAGTTTGCTGATGACCTTATAAAGATCCAAAACAAGGATGAAACAAAATTACTTCAATTGTTACAAACAACTCAATGTCACCCTTCCTGTGAAAACACAGCATTTTTTTGTGTTTTCTGCATACAATTATTTTACATAATATAAAGTGCATTCTGTAAAAAATAACCTTGTAATAATAAATAATAATCTTTAATATTGACTTAGTAAGGCCATGTCAAAAAATTTAATTAATGTGAAATCAAACTTATCATTAGATTATAAGACTTTAGCCTGGATATTACAGGCAGGGTCAGAAATGATGCCCTATATGCATAAAAGTGTCCCACATAACAGCACAGAAATAAGATCAAACTCTGCAGATATAAAATCAGCATCAAATCAATAAAGCCAGATTTAGCAGAAGTAGCCAGCAAGTATCTGACTGAGCAATGCGACTTGCTCAAAGCATTTGTGTCTGAGACATTTTATGTACATGAAATGTAGTTTGGTTGTGATACCTGTGGACAGTAGAAAGTGAGATCAGGCGCTTATAACTCCTACAGTACCAAAGACAACTCTGACATAAACGCAGCTGAGCTTCCAACTGCATGATGGTCCCTCAGAAATAAACTTTATACAGATGAGAACCTAATGAGCGGGGAAGAGACAAGTTAACACTGACAATAGTATAAGTATGTTATCTTTATCAAGATGGATGCATGCTTCATATTTGTGTGATGCATCTTTATTATGTTCAATGCATGTCATGGTGAGTGCATACCGCTCAGTGGGGTCCCATTGAAATGCAGCCTGGGTACCTGAACAGACACATCGAAAAGATTACACACAAATACATGGCAGGTTTATGTCACAGTTTGAACTTACATTGAATTTCAATGTTTAATCCAGTTTTAATAACTGTATGCTACACCATGATATAGTTATGTGTAGACATGAACTCTTTATGAAGCTGTTTTCTCACACAACTAGTCCCCACAATGTTGATTTTTCCAGATTTGATTAAAAACATTTGACAAGGAAAAACTACACATAGGATGCATACAAGTTTTGTGTCATGCACGTGTTTCCTGTTCAACCGCACACATAAATATCAAATATCACATTCAATGTTAATCTATGACCAGGACAGCACAAATCAGGACACCGACTGTAGTTTAGACACCGGTAGTTAGCAAGTTGCTAGCGCAGCCATTCATCAAACATTAAAAAGTCTCTTACTGAAACAAATAAGACACTATGTTAAAACGATAAGAAATTGTTTACTAAACTGTCTGAGAGTTGTTTTGTAACAGTTTATGCGTTAATAACAGGCTGTTGTTAGCTTAGCCGCAATGCTAAAACAACAACAATGTCCCGTTTGTTACATATTACGTTAGCATAGCACATAAACATTGACTAATCGCGGTGTTAATATAGTCGAGTCATAATAACTCAGCTGATTAATGTCATATAATAAATCACCTCAGAGAAAGACACACATCAGTCTGATGTTCAACCCACTGCTGCTTTCATAACATTTTAACTCTGGGTCGGTTACATAAGGACAAAGTGTTTCATTTCAGACATCAGCTGTATACGGCATGTTTTCATTTCAGTACATTAACCCTTTATTTACATGATATGTGGGTGATTGTATAATTCTTGCAGGCGTCCAAAGTATTTTTTATTATATTTCGAATTATTTTAATAATTTGGCACTCATTGTCATGGATCACAATATAATACAGGCAATAAAATATTTTCTGTTAATAAAAAGTTTCCTATATAGCTGAAAATCATGATCATGATTAGTCAGTGTGAAATTAGAAAACAATAATTATTAGCTATACAAGACTTTTATCTCAGAAAACATTATATTATTATCTTGTGATTCATGACAATGAGTACCAAATGTGGAACACAAATGAAGATATTTAATAAATGTTGGTAACCAAACCATTTGTGGACCCCATATACCTGCATAGTATTCTTTTTTCCTACTATAATGGAAGTTAATGGAGTCCACAAACCGGTTTGTTACAAACATTTCTTAAAATATCTTTATTTAGTTAGATTTTAAAATGTAACATTGCACAAATGTAACTGCAATAAATTATTAAATCAAAGTAAGTGAATTATGAACACCACTACAAAACATGCCACAATAGCTCTTGCAAGTTATTTTTACTACAGCAAACTTTGCCATTTTATAAAGATCCTACAACTTCAGTCATAACTTTTACAAATTGAATAAGTAACTTAAAGGGGACATGTCACTTTTTAAATATGTCAAATAAATCTATGGTGTCCCCAGAGAATGTATATGAAGTTTTAGCTTAAAATTTCATATAGATAATTTAAAATAGCATGCTAAAATTTTGTAAGTGTGATCTCTGCACTAAAATGGCAGTGCCGTGGTTGGATAATGCAGATTAAGGGGCGGTATTATCCCCTTCTGACATCACAAGGGGAGCCATATTTTAATAAACTATTTTTCACATTCTTGCAGAGAATGGTTTACCAAAACTAAGTTACTGGGTTGATCTTTTTCACATTTTCTAGGTTGATATAAGCACTGGGGACCCAATTATAGCACTTAAACATGGAAAAGTTTGATTTTCATAATATGTCCCTTTTAAATAGCTTTCCATTAATATATGGTTTTTTAGAGATAACTATTTGAAAATCTGGAATCTGAGGGTGCAAAACAATGAACACATTGAGAAAATCACCTTTGAAGTTGTCCAATGATGTCCTTAGCAACACATACTACTAATGATAAATATTTTTTGTCATAAAAGAAAAATCGATAATTTTAACCCCTACAGTGTATTGCTGGCTATTGCTACAAATATACCCATGCAACTTATGACTGGTTTTGAGGTCCAGAGTCACATATATGAGAATAAATCACAATAATTATGAAACAAATTTAAAGAAGTTTGAAGGAATTTCCCATAATTTTATTTTATTATGACTTACAGAAAATACAGCAGTGTTTATTGTGAATTCTAGGCATAATACAATATAATACAATATTTCATTTAATATAATAAAAAATGTATTTTTGTTCTTATTTAATTTTTTTCTTTAGTATTTTTATTATTATTTTGTTTCATCTTATTCCTTTAAAAATTGTCTTATGTTGGGTCTCACACCATGGGTATGAGGGAAACAGTATTTCAGTCCTCTGTATGTCCTGTACTTATTATAGCAGAATGGACAACAGAGCTGACTTAATATAATAATTAATATACATATAGCAGAACTGACAATAAAGCTGACTATAATATAATATAATATATAATATGTGTATTGTAAACAATCTAGGAATTTGTTTTACTATTATACTGTGCATATCTGAGCAGTCTTTGGGTACATGGTGATGTTACTGGTAACTTTTTGTATTTAATTTAAAAGGACACCACAGCCAGTTCAAGTACGTACAGAATATGCTGCATGTTGTGTCTACGGTTCTGTGGGAACAGCAGGTAGCAAAAAACATGAATACGCCTACCATGAACAAAAATACACCATGAGCCGTACTTGCAGGATGCTTTAAAAAACCAGAGAACCTGAATCATTTTGCAAATGCTAAAATGCATCTAACTGTGATTGATGTCATAAAAACACCAACATTTCAATTCTTCTGTTCTGTGGATGGACCCCGATAGGTTTTACGAAAGACTCTCCACCTTAAAAACAGAAAACCAAATTAGATTAATTTACAAATATAAAATGGAAATCTATTTATAACATGTCCCGTGCTTCAGTGCATGCATGAGGGCAAGCAAATGTAACACTGACCTCAGAGAAATGATTATCGAGAATGTAAGCAGCTCTGACGCGCTGTTCTGCTTCACTGTTATATTGAATCGCCTCCAGTAGAGGAACACCATTCAACCGGGTGAACTCCTCAATCACCTGTCAAGTGCAGGAGGGATTCAGTTAACCATGCATGTCGAGCGACTGTGAACGAGCTAACCGTAAGCTTCATAAAGAGAAATTAAGACCTGTGGGCTGCTGGACACCAACATGTGCAGGACTTCCAGGCTTAGAGTAACCACCTCCGGCTCGGCCATTTTGAGCGTGGCACAAAGGCCGCTGAGCACCCCAGCTTGAGTTAGCCGAACACAGCATTCTGGGCCATTATGGGCAATATTACCCAGAACTCTTAGCACCTTTCAGAAAATAAAGAGCATGATTGGAGAGAACCTAAGTTTGGATACAATACTGTAAGTTATTAAAATGTATATGTTGACAATAGTTAAAGCAAGCTTTAGCATATTTTGGAATTGGAAAGAGTTTCCTTGCTTCCCAAAATTTGTGTCTATTTTTAATTTAAGGTTAAACTCCCAATGATTTTCCATATTCATGAATGACGGGTTTATAAGATAACAGATGACTTGCTTACCATTAAATTGATTCCTTTGGAGAAGGACAGTAGATTGATTAAAATAGGAACCAAGTTGAGGAGCACGAGACCAGAGCAAAATCCACTGGAACTAGCTAAACATAAAATGTTTCGAATATGTGCAAGCAGATTTTGGCTGGTAAATAATGACAATTTTTTTTCTTGAATTTCATGAATTAGACAAATAAGAAAGACTGTATAAATGCTCACCTGTGAGGTTGTTGAGCACCCACAAGCTCTCTCTGCTCAGACCCATGTGAGGTTGCAGATAAGCCTGACTGAAGACGCACAGCGCGGCGAGGAGGCGCGTGTCTTCTGGCATTACATCACACCCTTCGCTGACCAGCAGGTTACCAAGGCAACGGAGGAGAGGCCAGATGAGCTGCAAAGTCCGAAAATTAAGAAAAGAAGCAGGTGTGACTCAGATGATTGAGACGGTTATATCATGAACCACATAAGCTTTGAATGAAAGAGCCAAAAAATATTTTCCTAAATCTGTAATTTAATTCGCTTAAGGACTGAATACTTTACGTCTAATAAAAATTTATGATTACTGCTTATTCTTGTACAGTAAATCTCTTAAACATATTTTATAGTCATAGTTTGTCCAAAGTCAAATAAATTTTAGCATATATTATTATTATGAGCAATTAAAATCAATGCATTCATTACATTAAAGAAATCTGTGTTTGTGATGGTGCTTTATTTTGATGAAATTATTTAATTTGTCTTTATTTCTGTTTTTCTATTTTATCCTAAATTAAATGTACACTATGTATGTAACCAAATGTCGCTCACCAGTTCAAGCCCATCCTCAAGGTTTCCTTTAGCAACGGTGCCCCCTAATGTTATTAAACAAGCACTGCACTGTGAAAGAGCACCTTGAGTCACCAGCACCTTGTTATCCAAATTACTGCAAAGTACAACATGAAGTCATATTTCAAAGAATCATTAACTCCTCTAAATGAGCGTATAAGAGCAATTATGTTGTCCGAAGACAACAAAACAACAAAGCAGATAAGGGGCACCACTGACTTCCACAGTAAGAAAAAATATATGGAAGCGAATGGTGCCCCTGATTGATGTTTATAAACATTCTTTGAAATATCTTACTTTGTCTACTTTGTGCAGTACAAATTCATTTATACAAGTATGAAACAACTTGAGGGTGAGTAAATGATGACATAATTTAGGGTAAACAACTGCCATATTTCTAATTAATTTCTGAATAATAATTTTTGCCACACCTGCTAACTAAATAGTGTAAACACCACGCACACTCAATTGCTGGTCCAAAGCCAAAGTCACAATGTGGATTCAATGCGGAGATCAAATCCGATATTATTCCTGAATCCACAACTGCTCTGGGTAAAAAATACAACAAAGTACAAACGCATTGTGATAAACAAACAGTGTATACAGCGTAAACAGTGATACACAAAAAAATAGTATATTTTTAAAAATGTAAATGAAACACGTTGGTTCCTTACGGTATAATTTTATCAGTAGCGTCTTTGTCCTGTAGCAGCTGAGACAGGGCAAAGCCGACAGCCTCCACCACAGCCAGATTATACTTTTGACTCTAAAAGAAACAAAAAAATGTCAGCGGCTAAAACATGTCCAAGTCATATTTCATACAGATGAAAGTTAACTAACACTGGAGACGAAGTTAAACATGCTAACTTGAATGCAGTTTGCCAATGCAGAAATGATTCCCTGTGCCAGAAGCTTCTCTCTGCATGAACCGTTGTCAGGACACAAGTTTCCCAGAGTGTATAAACAGAGCTCCTGAGGATAAAGATGCAAATAAATGAGGAAAAAACTTGATGAGGTTCTTCTAATATTGACCAAAGAGCAGATAAGTTACTGACCGTCAGCTTCGGGCTCTGACCGGAGAGGTATGTGAGGAGGTACGGGCCGGCAGACAGACACGCTTGACCTACACTGGGGTGAGGAGAGTGAGACAGCTCATGAAGAGCGCGAACAGCCTCAAGCTGACACTGGGCATTATGACCACTAAGCTGCCCGATCAACATATGCATGCTGTTTTCAGACCTAAAGACAAGAAAACACAATTTATTAGTGTTTAGCTAAAATATAGCTTTAAAGGTTGGAGACTATGGTAACGCAATACTGTCAGTCAATGGCTGTAGGCGGGGCTTTATCAGTGTGACGTCACATTAACAAGAGAATCAAAACAGCATGTCTAATGCGACTGATTTGGTTTAATGCGAAATAAAAGGAGCGGGTGGATTTTACACACTGCTAATGCACATTTATGCCCAGACACGTTGTAAAGGTATTTTTTTGCATAATAGATGCCCTTTAAAATGTAAAACATCTAGACTAGTCACATGAAGTCATACTTGATGAAAGCGAGTTGGGTCTCAGGGTTTCTAAGAGCTTTTCTTAGACATGCAAGACGAGTTGCTTTCTCCTCCCCACCACACTGGATGCCACGTATCATCTCTCTAACCTAATGTCACACATGCAATAGAAACAAGTGTTTATTGAACAACAGCATCAGTCTTCTTCATCCATGCATGTATGTATGTATGGCAAAAATAAAATTTGACCTGTTCAGGTGACAGATGGACAGAGTCTGTCTCCACAGAGTCTTCATCTTCATTCTGCAGCAGTCTCTTACTGATAAGCTGTCTGTCTCTTCTCGCCTGCCTAAGAGCTGTGAAGAAAGAAAGAAAGAAATACATTTATTAATGTTACATTAAATAGACTGCATTATTGAGGTCAATACAAACCTCAATAATATAAATATTGCACGTGTAGTGTTGCTTTAAGCTAACCGCTACACAACCCGTGTACACAAACACACCTTTCTCAAATTCTCTCTTCTTATGTTTAAACTCCTCCAAGTCATTGGCAGATCGACTTGCTTTATGTCGGATGGTTTTCAGTCTCCACATTTTCGTCGCTAAAATCACGTTATTATTTTTCTTAATACAACTAGATAAATGCAATAATTAACGATCTATTAGTTAATTTATTAATAAAATCAAAGAATACAATCTTAAACTGTGTCGTCATCATCAACCTGCGCCTGGGTTGCCGCTTGCCCCGAGTATTTCTGAAAGCGACCTGCGAACGGATCCTTTCAAAATAAGAGTACCGATTCAAGACATCTTTTTTGAACTGGTGAATGTTTTTGTCTATGTGAATATAATGCACCTAAGACCTTTTCATAAAATGTTTGTAAACATACATCTATATATATATATATGAAGTGTTTCTTCCCCTCTAACATTATTTTAGTTTCTTTGATTTGTGCTTTTATTTTGAAATAGTAAACAACCGCGTCACAGTGTTTTCACTCTCTGTCGCTTCACTGTTCCGTGAGGAAGATTCGAGTAAACGTTCGCAATTTATCTCAATGCAATTAGTAAAAACACACAGGTTATATTCAGAGTTTCATATAGCCTTTCTAGGTAGGTGACTCTGGTGTTACGATATAAATAAAAAAATACGTTGGAGCTTTTAATTTATGTTAACCAACGCAGCACGAATGCCACATGTTAATGCAGCACGCGATTAGATGCGTCATGTAACTTGCTTTTTAAATATACTTTCAGTGATACAGGTGGCCACCAGTGTTGGGTAAGTTACTCAAAAAAAGTAATTAATTACTAGTTACTAATTACATCTTCAATCATGTAATTAGATTACTTTACAAATTACTCTCTCCAAAAAGTATTTAATTACTTATTACTAATTACTTTCTAAATCCTATTTAGTATACAGGTATGATACAAGGATAGGCTTGAAATGGCTCGAAGAAATAATATATAAAAGTACATAAATTATTCTGGTCCCGCTTTAGGGTCCAATTCTCTCTAACTAATTATTAACTACTTTCGCCTCAATATCCAACTACTGCTTATTAATACTAAAGAAGTTGTTAATTTAAGTATTGGTAGAAATGGGGAGGGTTAAAGATGTAGAATAAGGTTTTGCAGAATCAGGCATTAATATGTGCTATTAAGTATTAATATACTGCCATCATCTCATTAATATTAATGCTAATAATAATCAACCAGTTAATAGTGAGAATTGTAAACTAAAACCATGTTAAATCCACTATTGTGTTTAAGTATACATAATTGTTTTACAGTCCATACACAGTTAGTTACATCAGAAGTAACTGTAATTAGATTACAAGAAAAATAAGAGTAATCCCTTACTTTACTTTTTCATAGGAAAAGTAATTAAATTACAGTAACTAATTACTTAGTAACTAGTTACACCCAACACTGGTGGCCACTGATATGTTATTGTGAGGATGTTTTTTTTATAAGGTTTAGATTAGGTGATTAGGTTTGTAGACCGGTTTACAAAAAGTTTAACTTGGATCATAAAGTAGTCATAGCCATAAAATCACGAAAATGTCACGTGTGGCCTTACTGGTAAACAGTAAATCACAAAAATGCTTCAATGCTGGGTTTTCACAGACTGCGTTACATATTGTTGTACCTTTTTATTTGTAATTGGGCAAAATCCACTCTGTGTTCATGATTACAAGAATATGCACTTCTTGAAAATCAGTTTCTTAAATGTTTTTCAGACGATACACTTTTCAGATTCTTACATCCACCATGTCAAAGGCAACCAAACGCAAGCACGTAGTCAAAGAAGTTCTGGGGGATTATGTCACACCCACAGAAGACCAACAAATTATGAGGGTACGTATGGAGATGCAGTTTATAAACACAGTTTTGGGATTTGTGAGATACTGAGAAGATTAAAACCTTGTTTTACTACGTTACAGGTCTTGGGTAGCAATGGCAACAATCTCCACGAAGCCGTGACTGAAAGTGGCGAGCAGTTTTTGCTCAGCATGCCCACAAAGTTTCGCAAGAACATCTGGATCAAACGAGGTACGTTTGCTTTGTCTTTTCTAGATATCAGATGCTCTGTTTTTTTCAATGTGTCTAAAAGGTTTTTACTGCCTCACTTTTAGGAGACTTTGTCATCGTTGATCCCATAAAAGAAGGAGGAAAAGTCAAGGGAGAAATTACTTTCATACTTTACAGGGACCACATTCAGTATCTGAGGAAACTCGGGATCTGGTGAGGAAGTTTTGATTTAGCTACATAAAATGCAAAATAAAACCCTTCGGGTTCAGGATGATAAAAGATCCTTTATTTAGCAATAAAAACTTTGTTATCCTATAAATTGTAATGATCATATTCATAGTTGAAACTGTATAGTGTCTTTATTATGCATTTTATAATCTGTTCAAGAAAAAGCTGTAAATGTGTTCAGTAAACAGTATTTTCCCACTTCACACAGGCCAAAAGGATTCCAGGAATCTCACGCATCTGCTGAGAGGAACGAGGGAACGCAGACAGATAGGAGTGAAGAAAAAAATGAGCAGGAAGAGGCGGAGTGTGACAGCGACTCTGAGAATGACGACAGCGATCTGTTTGTGAACACTAATCGTGCTACTGTCCACTACAGCGAGAGTGAGGAAGAGACAGATGAGGATGATGATGATGAAGAGGATGATATAGAGGATGCTTGTAATGGGAAAGCAGAAGACATTTTGTAGACGGACAGAAAAAAACCTAATACAGGAGTGACCAAGAGCAGCTTTCTGTAAAAAACCTTGAGCTTAAATACCTGGACAAACCACATTGATGCCTGAGACTGAATTTCAAGGCTGTAATTACTGTTAATGACTACTCTCTGATGACATTCAGAAGGTAGCTAAGTGTTCTCAAACGTAATTATCAGATTATTTTTACTTTAATAACTATCCTCAAACTCATTTTCCTCCTGGTGAAGGAAACTGATTGTGTATAATGATTTCTGTAAATATTGCATTATAATAAACTTTGTTTTGTATGCTTTGACCAATGACCACACAAAGATATTTATCATCAGAATGACCATTACAGTAGATAAATCTCCTGACAAAAAAAAACATGATTTCTGCATTAGAGCATTATTTTCAATGAAGCACATAACTCACCCAAGTTAACATTAATTTTTGTGCACAATTATTTATTTTACATTGAACACCAACATAAGTTATAAACAGGTAACAAACATTTATAAAAAATAATGTAAACAAAATGCAAAAAACTTAATGGTTGTTAGGCTTCATCCGCTTTGTGTAAGTTAGCAGTACATTTATGGGGTTACGCATGAAAATAAGGTTGTATTTGTTAATATTAGTTAATGCACACTGAAAAAAAAAGATTTATTCCCTTTACTCATTTTACTGTTAATTGTTTTAAGTAAATTGTTGCAATCATTATATTTAAGCTACATTTAAACAAAAAAAAAAAAAAAGAAAAAAAAAGAAAAAACGTTTGTTTAAATGTAGCTTAAATAAATTGATTGCATCCACTTACCTTAAAAAATTGAGTAAATTGAATTAATAATTTTTTATATAAGCGAACATGATCTAACAATAAATCTAAAGCATTTAGTTCATGGTAATTTTAGCATTTACTAATAAATTAGTAATTTAGTAAACAATTTTGACTCAGAAAGGGACAAACCCAGCGGTTGGGTTTAAAACATGTTTATATTTGAGCCAGCAATGGGTTAAAACAACACTGAAAAAATTATTCATTGAATTTAATCAATTTTTTTAAGGTAAGTGGTTGCAATCAATTTATTTAAGCTACATTTAAACAAAAGTTTATAATTTTATTTTACTTTACTAATCTTTTTTGTTTAAATGTAGCTTAAATAAATTGATTGCAACCACTTACCTTAAAATTTTTTATTAAATTCAATGAATCATTTTTTTCAGTGAACCCAAACCACCACCCAGGTTAAATTACAACCCAACAGGTTGTGCTTGTACTCTTCGTCCCAGTGCCGAGTTGAAAATAACCCAGCATATTTAGTGTGTATATGAATCATTGTTAGTTCATGTTTAGTTAATGCATTTACTAATGTTAACAAATTCAACTTTATTTTAAGTCCTTACAGATTGTGGTGATATTTATGAAATATTTTTAACCATAACTAATAACTAGCTCTCTGAAAAAATGATGACTTATTGTCAACCCAGCATCGGGTCAAAAAGGGACAAACCCAGACATTGGGCTAAAATAGGTTTATATTTAACCCAACAATGGGTTAAAACAACCAAGCATAAGTAAAATTAAAACCCAATGGATTTTTGACCCAGACTGATCTCACGGAAAGTCGTGTTATCACGGAAATTTTGATTAATTTATTCGTGTCCATGAGCACGATTGTCTTTTTCGTGTCACTCTTTAAATTTTTCTATAAATAGTTTTTCGTGTTTGTGGCATGACTTACTTTTTCATGTCATTTTATGCATTGTTTTCTCATTGTTTTTTCCTATATTTTACCATTGTCGCTTGGGTTGGGGTTAGAATCACTTTCTGTTACATTTTTAGACATCCTAACCCAAACCCCAACTCCAGGCGAGAATAGTTTTAAAAGTGAAAGAAAACCGATACATAAAAATACATCCAAACCCCAAATCTAACCCCAACCCCAAGAGACAATTATTTAAAAATAAGAAAAAAAAGAGAAAACAATACTTAAAATGACACGAAAAAGAAAGTCGTCCCACCACTGTAAAAAAAACTTTGCTGCCTTAAAATTTTTTGTTAAATCAACTAAGATTTACAAGTCATGCCAACAGAGATGAGTTGTCACAACTTATAAAATATAGTTGAGAAAAGTCAACTTAATTTTATAAGTTATAACAACTCATCTCTAGTCAAGATAAATAATAGTAAGTTGAAATGAGGTTTATTTTAAGGCAGCAAAGTATTTTTTACCGTTCACAATAAATTCTTTATAGAAATTCATGTGACATCTACCATACCAACCTAGCATTTTTTAGACTGATCTGAAAGAAGCATGATCACCGTTTCAATGTGTTACTCTTGAGTAATATTGCATCTAATACTGAAACTGCAATTTTCTGTTGCAGTATAATAGATAAGTTATAAATAAATTTAATTACAAAGCAATCAGCCTCCATTTAAATACATACAAAAGTACACGGAATGCACAAAGGCCTGAAAGCAGGTTTCAGTTGCGTAAATTGCCTTACTTCTTATTAAACACAAAAACACACCAAACAGGCTACAAGAGACTGGATTTCACAATGTTTTGACATACAGTGATAAAAATACTAGTTGTCTAAACCTGCTAGATGAGAACATGTTTTAGCATAACAAAAAACTGAGATGTGGCTTCAGTCCACTTAAGCATCTCCACGTTCAACTCTCAGCGTTGCATTTCTGCATTCGGGGCTGGGCGTCAATGTTTCCGACCAAAGCCGAAAAACGTCCTTCGGGCTACGCTTGTGGACCAGGAGCACGGTGTGGTTTGCACAGGGATCCTTAGGTTCATCTAAAGGGAAGTCAAAGGTGAGAAAGGCCGGGTGGTGGATAGGCGAGACCCCTATTCTCTGCAGGCACATGCCCACATAGACATCATCAATAGGAAAGAGATGAACTCTCTTTGACACCTGAGAAAGTTTAAGGGCCAGAGATCCAGAATACACCACCCCTCCTCCACCAGGATATGAGGGGTACATCCCTTTGTAGAAGCTCTCTGGGACGAAGTACTTTGTTTGGTTCGAGCGTAAAGGTGCTGCATTGTTTATTACGTCACCAACAATAAAGTCGTCCATTTTTGTTTGCATAGACACCGATGAAGTTACGTTAGTAAAGTTAGTTACGTTAGTTACGTTCTTCTCCTCGGCCAGCAGATAGTCCAGGATGGCCGGCGTCCTAATAAACACATCGTCATCACCCTTAAAGATGAAACGGGCGTGTGGGCAACGCCTTGAGAACCAGTCCCAGAACAACACATCTTTCAGCGTAAGGTTAAAGAAGGTGTCTGCAAAATCCCACTGTATGATGTCACCATGCATTTTACTCTCAAATGTTAATTTATCTTCAACAAGCAAGTCTTTGGACATCCCCAAAAGGAATATCCTACGGACAAGGCCTCCTTCGTTTTCCCTACCCATCACATTTCCCGAACGCCCCCAAGTTTTTCTAATCGCTTCCCTGTTCTCAAAGTTTGCACTTTGAGTTTTGATGGCAAGGAACAACAGCGGAGCCCGAGTCTTTGCCAGTGGTCCATCGTCACAAACGTCCAACGGCTCGAGAATCAGTGGATAGTCTCGACAGTGCATGGACACAACAAAATCTTTCATCTGAGTTGTTAACATCTCATAATCTGGAATCGCATTGCTAATCTCATAATCTGGATTACATGATCCACCACTTTCCTTCCCAGTGGATCTTTCTCCGTCGCCGAGGCCTTCTGCACTATCCAGTTTTTGCTTCAGGATTGGGTTGTATCGGCGGTCCTTAATATGCTGGAGAAAGTTCCACAGCGCTCCGTTATCTAGTTCGGTTTTCCAAAAGTGCTCTTCAGGATGAGGAGCCAGATCTTCAGTGAATCTGAGGCCAGTGGCAATAAAGCGCAAGGGTAGCATGGGACGAGCGACGGATGTCCCGTGTGTCATGGCATAGGTCAAAACTACCGAGACGTAGATGTACACTGGGAGCAGCACAAAACATGGTGAGCAGATGAGCAGGAATCGCCGACGACATCGACACAGATTTAAAGCCATACACTGTGAAGAGACAGAAATTAAACACATTTTCAAATGTAATTTTTTTTTTTTACATAAAATGATCTGACATTTTACTACAACAATCTTGTCCAACCAGGGGTTGAGTATGATTATCACACAATTCACAACATTATGGTATAAAATTGAGTACTACAAACCTTACAAGTATCTACCATGGTAATCATGATAATACCTGTAAAATGTCAAAATTAAGTAGTAATTTAAAGGTATAGCGGAAGATTTTCGTTTTCCGGGTGGATCACCACTGTTATTGGTCATCCCAGATGTCAATCATTATGATTATATGTTGACGTATAACCGTCGTGCGTGCTCGCCTCTACGTTCGCTTTCTGCACATGCGCACTTTCACGTGTATGTGTGTTGTGCTACGGTTTCAACCATTCATTGAAGGTCGCGTTCTCACTGTATTTTTTTCAAAATGTCTGAGGGTCGCAAGAGAAAAAGTGTCTAAGAATTGTATGACAAGAAGGGAAAGGACTATAAATAAAGAAACAAGACCAGATGTTTATGGGAGACTATTTCACACGCTGGCGTGAGCTAAAAGGACAGGTTGGGCTTCCCACGCGAAGTTTCTACTGGAAAGGTACATTTTGTCATGCTATTTGGAGAAATCCATTTAAAATCACTGCTGGTAAAAGTGGATGTAAGCTATGATTAGCGATGCTAGCCCTGGCACAAGTCACGAACCGCACAGACACGGTAAACATGCCGACAGAAACTTGTAAACAGAGCGAAGAGAAGAACTGAGCTCCTGCACGCTCTCTCTCTGTCTCGTGCACGCGTTTAACAGGCGTTCCCTCTCGGGAGCATTTTTTAAAAAATATCGAGGGGCGGTTCTTTTAAATAATTCGGGAAAATCTTACGCTATACCTTTAAGTATTAACAGGAGAACTCCTTCAAACTGTTTTTAAACTCATTAAATGAAAGGTTGGGTTCATTTTTCTACCCAAATGACGAGTTGA
>NC_133352.1:32307124-32377124 GCF_030506205.2 Paramisgurnus dabryanus
ACATTTTGCGTAATCGTCTGTTACGTCTGTTCCTTTGTGTAACCAAATATTTAAAAAAGCTAATTTGTGCATTAACAGTCTAGTTTACATGACTTGGGTCTGGTTTCACAGACAAGGCTTAGCTAAAGCCAGTACTAGGCATTGGTTAAAATAAGATGTATAATCTCTGAAGACCTGGAGATGTGGACATCAAATTTTTTTGTTATTTGCACCATAAATTTAATTCTGTGTAACTGTACACAACTGTGGACACTACACTGCTTCATGTTCAAAGAGAAATATTTGGTTATTAAATGTATTGGTTCTTCCTCCTAACCACAAATAGCTGGAAGAAATCTGAAAAAAAAAGACAAACCAAAGCTCGGGTCTTATAGGAGGTTGGGCATCATTTATAAACATGCCTTAGCAAAAGATGTTACTGGTGTGTATCTTGAGGCAAATCAATTGCATATTTAAGTGAAAGATATTTTCAGTTGAGACCAGTGGTTCTCAAACTTTTTCCACGTGCGGCCCCCCTTGTGTAGGATGCATTCCTTCGTGCTCCCCCAAAGAAAATTTATGAAAAAAACTGTTCTAAAGTTTAACATTTTAATTAAACAAAACTTATTAAGTTATACAAAGTAGTGCTGTTGGTTAGTAGCCTTAATTTTTTAGGTTTTATTACACAGAATTCATGATAAATGAATGTATTTTATAAAATGTCATAAAACTGGGGCCCCCCTGGCACCATCTTGCGGCCCCCCCTGGGGGCCCCCGGACCCCAGTTTGAGAACCACTGGTTGAGACAGCTCAAACAAGTCTTAGTCAAGGACTACACTGGCCTGTGAAAAATTTCTGAAATTACAGTATTACTGGGTATTACTGGCAACTAGTTGCCAGTAACTTACTGTAGATTTTACATTTATGTTATTTACTGGCAACAGTTTGTTTAAAGTTAAATGAACATGAAACATTTTCAGTCTTTATCTTACACAGTAAGTTACTGGCAACCAGCTGCATAATTACAGCAAATTTTTTACAGTGTGTAAATTTTTTACACTGTTTTTGCCAGTAACTTACTGTAGATTTATCTAATTTATTGACAACAGTATGTTCTAAGATAAAATAAAATTAAATATTTAACAGTAACAAGTCTTTGTCTTTACAGAATAAAATTATAAAAAAACTGCCTCATGCAAAGCTTTCTCCGCATTAGCCTTTTGTTCCCAGCAACGCTTTGCATAATGCTGTACTTAATATAATTATTGTCCTGTAAAGTCTTGTTAATGTTTAATGTTCATTTAACTTTGAACAAAAATAACATAAATAACATATATTTAAATCTACAGTAAGTTACTGACAAACAGCTGCCAGTAATACTGTAATTTCTAGTTTTTTTTTACAGTGTAACCTTAAAACTTGTCTGTAAAACCGAGGGTAAGTGTTATTAAATGCACTACTATGTCTGTTTTGGCAAACTTGTTTGTAATGCATTGGTTTAAACTAATTCTTAGATTAAAATCTGGTTTATTTTAACGTATAAAGCAAACAATACTGTAAACAAGATGACAGAATAAAATAAAATTTTATTGTATTTTTTGTTTAGTTTTTTTAGTTAAAGATAATTATTAAAGCCCATGAACTGAGATATGTTATGTTTGAAGAAATTAAGGATATAGCCCTACTATGTTGAAATGTATATCATTTGTATATAAATTTGCATATTTTGCTGCACAATTAGCAATCCAACCTGATGGGTAAGTTTAGCCCAACATGTGTTTTTTCCTTTATTTAACTGGCCTAATTTTGTTTGTTTTAACTCTGTGTATTTTTTAGGTTGTAACAGCACAGTTAGTACAAAGTTAGTTTCATTAACTGTAATAACTATGATATTAAGCTGAAACTATGATTCATGTATAGGATACATAGTACAAGATTTAATCTATTAAAAACAGAATAAAATTATTTAGGATAAAAATGTAGACGCATATGATACAATATCAAAACCTTAAACATGTAACAATAATTAAACAGTTAAAAATACAAAATATTTTATTTATTATTAAAAACTACAAAAACGATATATACGCAAAACGCATATACTAAGGATACTTTTTGCGTTAACAGTACACTATAAAAATTATTTACTCAGATTTACAAGTCATTTTAACTAGAGATAATTTAATACAATTTATAAAATGAAGTTGACATATTTCAACCATATTTTATAAGTTATAACGACTCATCTCTACCCAAGATATATAGTAAGTTCAAATGACTTTTTTACAGTGTACTGTAATGTGCACAAAACCTACAATTAAAAGAAGATTTTAAAGTAATTATATTTTAAACTTACCACTTTTCTCGTAAGTTTCCTGAATGTCGCCATTCACCTTATCAAAATACGTATGAAGTATGCAGAAGCTAAAATACAAAGTAAAAAAAAAAGAAATAAATAAAATCCTCTCTGTTGAATCTCCTGTGACTGTGTGAAGTGATCACGTGCACACAGGTGAAGCTTAAACAGGTGTGTGCGTGTGTCTAAGGCCACACCCACCATCCTCAATTCACACTCATCACATCCGTAATGCAGTGAAACCGGGGCTTTTTAAGAACTTACCTTGAAGTCCTGGCTACCAAATAAAGTAGTTAAAAATTGCAGTTACAATTCATAATGGCACATGTTGTTACTCTATAGATTTGTAAGGATGGCAACCTGCCATTGGTTATCTTATTATGGGCTTTTCAACAAAGTCAAAAACATATAAAAATCGCAAAGCATTGCAATGGTTGGTCATAAATTGTAGTTGACAGCTCATCATAGTTAACCCATGCCTGTTGTGTTTACTTACCAAAAGCTTTAGCTTTACCAAGAGCATTTTAGTATTAGAATATAGTTTGGATTATAAATAACACAATAGATAGTCTTTAATACAGTTGTCAACAAACAAACACTAAATCACTGCTGAGAAAACATGCATTTAATCCTTTGTTTTAAACTCTGACATCCATCTATAATTATGAGGAAATAGATTTCCAGTGTATGTCAAGAATTTTTGGCAAATTTTATGAACTCCGATACTTCTGACATGTGGTTTGGAGAGTTGTGGTTTCACCCGTTAAACTAGTTGTTAGACAAGTGTGGTAAGTTGTGCACAGGTTAAAGACCCACAAGCTTTACAGAAAACCTTGCTATTTCACCTACGCAGTACAAACAGTTCATGAGTTGAAGATCACAATCTAAGTTTAAATCTAAAACTTGAAATCAATGTGTTGCTTATGTTAATATTAATATGAGATCACCACACCTGTGGTATTTTTTAGGCACCCTTACCCAAAAGACCTCAGTAAAGCATGTGATCCATACCAAGCATAGTTTAAATGTATAGCATATTATCTATAGCTATATATCTTAGTCAAGCAGGTTTTTGGTAAAGCATGAATTTATTGTAAATTTCTTTATGTCTAATCAGTACTTGTTGATTTTTAGTCTGTTTAAAGCTTTGTGTGAAGTTACATCCAACTAGTTAACATAATCCTGAATAGAGCTTACTACCCATCTCACAAATATATGCATGTGGCAGACACTTTTCAATTCAAACTCACAGCCTTTTTGTGCTAAACCAATGCTGTTATATTTTATCCAAGGTGTCTTCAAAATGTACATTTATCAGTATGTGCAATCCCTGAGATTCAAACCTATGACCTTTGCACTGCTATTGCAATGGTCTACAATTCGGGCTAAAGATATGAGGAGCTCAGATGCAAAAGCTTTCTGTGTCAAAAATGAGAACGATATTGGCACGTATTCTTTAAATACTTAAATCCCGGCCTTGGGACATCTAGAAATGCTACTTG
This sequence comes from Paramisgurnus dabryanus, assembly GCF_030506205.2. Classification (NCBI taxonomy): domain Eukaryota; kingdom Metazoa; phylum Chordata; class Actinopteri; order Cypriniformes; family Cobitidae; genus Paramisgurnus; species Paramisgurnus dabryanus. The sequence goes on from NC_133352.1 coordinate 32,310,962, forward strand.
GTTGGCAGAATCCAACAAAATGCTACGCAGATTTTTAAGCAAAATCCTCAAAGTGGATTGAAGATAAATTTGATAAGGATGGCACGCAAAAACATTCAAACTGTGTGTCCCTTGTGTGAGTATAGGACCGAAATATGAATCACAGCGCCCCCTAATGTATGGTTCAGTTTCTTTATTTTTTTTACATTCTGACTTTCATCATTTGCATCTTTAGAGATTTTGCAACTGTTTACTATGTCTTATTCAAACAAATTTATGTTTTTTAAAAAGTGGAGGTTTTTGCCACAAAAGCTTGTTTAAAATGTTTTTAAATACTAATAAAATGACTATTTGTGAAAATAAAGCATTTCAATTACTGGACTAATAACCTTTTAATTGGCATTAAAGTGAAATCACTGAACCTAAACATAAGATAAAAATGCTCATTTACAAGAAAACATGTAAGACCAGACGCTTAAAGGATTACTCCACTTTCTTAAAAAAAAAAAACCCAGATATTTTCTCACCATCATGTCATCCGAAATGTTGATGTCTATCTTTGTTCAGTTGAGAAGAAATTATGTTTTTTGAGGAAAACATTACAGGATTTTTCTCATTTTAATGGACCTTAATGGACCCCAACACTTCACAGTTTTTAATGCAGTTTAAAATTGCAGTTTCAAAAGACTGTTAACAAAAATATTCACTTTTAATTCACAACTTCTCTTCTTCCTCCGGTCGTGTGACGCGACAGCATATTTTTCACCTCATATTTTAAATTTTCTTGTCAAAAATGACAATCGTTTCGCTAGATAAGACCCTTATGCCTCGGTTGGGATAGTTTAGACTCCTTTGAAACTGCCATTTTAAACTGCATTAAAACTGTCAAAATGGGGTCTATTAAAGTCCATTAAAATTAGAAAAATCCTGGAATGTTTTCCTCAAAAAACATAATTTCTTCTCGACTGAACAAAGAAAGACATCAACATTTTGGATGACATGGTTGTGAGTAAATTATTAGGATTTTTTTTTAAGAAAATGGACTAATCCTTTAATCATTTCACAAGACTTTTAAACGATGCAAAATAAATCTTTGGTGTCCCCAGAGTACATATGTGAAGTTTTAGCACAAAATACCACATAGATAATTTATTACACCATCTTAAAATTGCCACTTTGTAGGTATGAGCAAAAATGTGCCTTTTTTAGGTGTGTCCTTTAAAATGCAAATGAGCTGATGAAATGCAAACACTGATCACCATAATGGTTGTTTGTTGAAACTGAAACTTAATTGTGATGTGAATATATATTTTTTCTCTCTCTCTGCACTAAATGGCAGCGTGTGGTTGGAAAGTGCAGATTAAGGGGCGGTATTATTATAATAAAATCCCCTTTTGACATCACAAGGGGAGACAAATTTCAAATGTACCTATTTTTTCACATGCTTACAGAGAATGGTAAGAATGGTTGATCTTTTTCACATTTTCTAGGTTGATAGAACCACTGGGGACCCAATTATAGCACTTAAACAAGGAAAAAGTCAGATTGTCATGATATGTCCCCTTTAAAAGGGTTTTGCATCTGAACTCCTCATATACTCCAGAAATTTGATTTACTTAGTACTTGAATTTCTTAAGCTCTTTAAGCAATATCAGAAACCGCAAGAGGGTTGTCAATAAAATCAGCACACCTGTATCAGAAACACAAAATCTAAACCAACACGGTTTGTGTTTCAGGTATTGCTAGCAAATGCACTTCAATGAGGTATCGTTTCTGTATTTACTGACCAATATAGAAAATAAAATGTGCAATCATAAACAAGCAAATCCTTGAAAGAAAAACATTCAGAAACTGTGAATAGAAAATGACATACATCCTCATGAACTCATTTCTTAAAATGGTAGGAATTCAGATTTATTTTTTTATCCATATGAACAAGTGGTTTGATTTTATTTCATTTTTTACAAGTACTATTTTTTTGAGAAAACTTGCAAAAATTTCTAGCATATTCCAAGTCAAGAATGAACATGAAAAAGGGGATTTATTGCTGAATGTCAAATGAAATCTACACCTTCACCGTGTGAACACGACTCGGTTGCTGCGGTAACCATGCACCCATCTACCTGAACCACTAGTACATGCAGAGGGAGGGACGCCTTTACAGGCAGACAGGAAGAACAGAAGAGAAAGACAGGAAGAAAGGACGAGTGCTGCTGCTGTTTATAGGTGAGTCAATGAATTGTGTGTGTGTGTAAGTGTATGTATATTGTATGTATCTGCAGGTGTGTGTAAGAGTGTAGTGATGGGTCACCAAAAACGAAAAATTCATACTCAACATCATATCTGTCGCTCTTCTGTAAAGATTCACGAAATACATATATAATGATGTTACCATGCAATTACAATAACGGGGGACTGGAGCTTTTAGACATAAAATGCATTATAAATGTGCACTCGTTGTATGCCAGAATCATACAATGTTTACAATAGAGTGATGCTTCTGTGTCCTTTATGAAACCTAAAAGCCCCATTCGTTGTAATTGCATGGAAACGAACAACCGTTTGGGTGTTTTTAATAAAGTAAGAAAATAATTGTATTTCTATTTTTGGTATGAATTGAATCTGTGTCTGTGCACGTGTTGTTTGTCTCCTTAAATGTATCGTAGGCTGCTGGGCTTTGGAAGGAGGGGTTAACTCGACATAATCCACCTAAAGTTGCACGTCTAGTAGCCAAACACACGTTGCTTTGAGCAAGTTTCCAGCTTGCACACAGATGTGAAAGAATAAACACAGAAAGAAATGCTAATGAAAACATGGCCCATTAACAGACAAACACAGCTGGTCGTATCATTCTGTATGGTCTCCCCAGCATCGCATAGACAATATGGGCAGTAATGGATCCGTTCTGCTCAGAGAGGTGTTTTATGCGTCATGTAGTTTTCGATGAAAAGTCCTGAGACACAGTGCGGCTTAAAGCTGCTGGCATAGTAATGGAAACATGTGGGCTAAGATAAGAGATGTAGGTCCGTGTAGGCTAGAATCAGGCTGGATTGGTTCCCCCGCAGGTAGCACTGCGGCCAATGACTACTCATGGAAGGAAGATACAGTGCAATGAGCTCGTCTCACCACAAGGGGGTGACAAAGTCACCGACATGTCTCTTTCTCTCTCCGTTTTTAACCCATCAACGTGATGCTAAAAAAAGAGAGCTTCCTTTTCATAACGCCGACATCCATCAGAAAGAATACAAGCATACTTGCGCACGTTTTCACTGGAGCACTGGTACACACGGGCGTATGTCTACACGCACTCGAAACGTTAACCTGAAGACGAACACGACGCTAAACGCACAAACTAAACGCGTCCTCACACGAAAAGGCAGCCACTACTGTGTACACATAGACACGTAGATATACACTGAGATTCAACATTCACAGACTACTCTTTCACGCGCACACACGGAAGTGTAAACACATTCATTGGACGTACAGATCACCATGTTTGAAAACCCTGAACGCCAGGTCATGCCCTGTGAACTCCTGCATACATCTGTTTCCATGGAAACAATATGCAACGACCAGTCGAGAAACAACTATGAACGAAACAAAAACCAAAAATCGGTACAGAATGAATCGATCGAATCTGCATCGGCTGCGATTTAAACGAGTGCATGTAAATACCTAGTAATGTAAACAAACACCTTACACAGGAGTGACTTGATATTGCATGGTGTCTGAATAATATCACAGTTCAAATGGGGAGATCCTGAACGGACGAAACGGAAAAAGAAAAAAAAACGAACGAACGAACGAAAAAGAGACAAACGTGTCTATAAAACCCAAGAGTCTGTTTTACGAAAGGCTACAAAAACTCAACTGAACCTCCCTCATCGGCAAACAGCAAAAGGCACCACAATATTATTCTATTTCTAACTCGTGAAAAAATTGGCACGTAATTGTTTTTCATAATGCTGTAAATCAAAAAAAGAAATCACATATAAATAGTTTTCCCCCTATAAAAAAAGTCTTTGCTGCTAGCTAGTAGACAATTTTTGCTGAAATGAAAATAAATATTTCATTTGTTTAGAATATCTGTCTGTTATATAAAATAAAAAATATTTCTCATAGGTGCAGGTCTATAGCATATCATTTGTTTCTCCGCTCCTAGATACGTTGTCGTTCTTTTTTTAAAGGGGTGCATTGTCTGGTTTGGACCGAGATTGTGACAGTTTGCCGCGGGAACCGGAGCGTCCCGCGTTGCCGCTGTAAGTCCGCGTGTCGTTGGGTCGATAGATGGTGGCCGGCTCGGTGGCGTTCATATTCTGCATACTAAGAAACGGCGTGCTTTCGCCGTGGCCGAGGTCGCCTACCTCATCGTCCTCCCATTCGCTATCCGACAAGCAACTTTGAGAGCTGTAGTTCCTGGGACCGGGCGCGCGCGGCGCCACGTGTCCGTTGACCCGCGATCTTCTGCGCCAACGCCGCCCGCTGCTGCTCTTTTTGGGCTGCTCTCGTGTGGACATGTACTCCTGCGTGGTCTCGTAGTCCTCGTCGTCCACGAAGCGGTACGGGCTGGACGGAAGGGAGCCCGTGCTTTCCGCCGCGTAGTACGGCCGCCGCGAACGCCGGTAGCGGTGCAGGAGAGGCTGGTCGTCGTCGGGCGAATAGGATGCCATGGCGACGGCGGAGGCGGCGGGGGGCAGGGAAAGGGCGTGGCTGGCGTTGGGTGTGGTGATCTGAAAGGTAGGCACCTGCGGGGGCAGTGAGGAGTGGAAGTCCACCGGAGACAATCTCGCCGGCGTGGTCAGAGCGGACACGTACCTAAAACAAAGTTAATGAAAAACATGTAGCCACAAGCTGCTTAAACCTTTAAATATACGCTGAATTATCAGACACTAACCTGTCACTGTGGGGTGAATCCCGCAGGGAGTCGTAAGAGTCTCCATACTGTAGGTGGCACTGTTGACCATCTGGGTAACCACAGTATGCTGCACGGCGGGCACGAGCCTCCATACACGCCGGGCTGCTGCATTTACTAGTGCCAACAGAAGAAGAGAGCGCCCCCGACTGGCAGTCAGAGTGTATACTGTCTGTGCGTTCTATACTCCATGTGCGGTCCTCGTGCCTGAGAGGAACATCGAAAAGGGATGAAAAAGATCGACAAACAGATGGATACAAGGATGGATGCACAAATCTGTGAAATCAGCCTAAAGTCTCATTTAAAGCATCAATGTTTTAGTTCAATCATTGGTAACAATGTTTAGCATGGCCTTACTCAGCCAATTTTAAATTATCAAGGTTAAAAAAGCTGGGTGAGAGTATCAGTACCGGTGACTGGAAGCATGAGAAGCTGTGGTGGTGTGGTGAGACCTCGACGACATTCGGCTGCCTGAAAAATTGCCTGAAGTCTCCGTTCCATGACGTGTTACTCGCTCAGTCGCCGGGGCGTTTTTAGATATATACTGCAACAAAATAATGCGATCGTGAGATTTTACACCCTCGAACCTGAATTAATTTAGTGTTAAAAGACACAAAATGAGGGATCTCACATCCACCATGGGGATTTCTTCCGGGCCAGGGCCGGGGTGGTTGGGTCCATTGGCCAGCATTCGGTTCGGATGCTCCGCACACATGTTCTGGTGCAGATGGTTATGCATCTTCTTCCTTTGTTTCCTGTAGACAGATCCAGTTAGTGTAATCTTAGGATTTAGGTTATGGTTGTGTATATTAGGTTAATATAGCTTTTATTGTAATGGACCGATAATCTTGAAGACGTCGATGGTATTATTGCAAATTCTTTATGTAATAATAATATATATATATTTGTTTTTTCTTTTAAGGGCCATTTCAATGTAAGATAGAAAAGCATGTCTAATGTTTAACTCTTTCCCTGCCAATGACGAGTATTTCCGGCTTTCCGCAATACCACTATTATCCACCAGGTGGCACTCCCCCGCAACTTATAAAACCCAGAAGTATCACCCTAGGGCAAACAGATGTATGTCCATGTAAGTTTTGAGGATCGCTCTGCTTCTCTATCAAAAGTCCTTTACAAAAATGCAATTATCTCAGCTTTTTGCTCAAAATTTTGTGTTTTTGAAGAAACCTATCAATTTTTGAGAGGTGATATAAAGAGAACTAATGAAGGTAGGATGAAACGTTTTTTGAAAACAGAGGGTCTGTTCTTTCATTTAATATTTTGTATGTTTATATATTTTAAGAAGAACATTTTCGTAAAGGCATTAAACTTTTGTGAAAATAATTAAAAATGCTGCCGCTGGCTGGCAACTTAAAAAATTTTTTTTTATGATTTTCACAATGTTTAATGTCTTCCAGAAAATGTTCTTTCTAAAATAGTATTTTTAACTTGTTTTCAGGAAACATATCTAAAAATGCTTAAATTAAGATGTATTTTCTCGATGAGCAAAACGACCTAGGAAAATAAGTCTAGTTTTTAGACAAAAATATAAAATTTAAGTGATTTTGTGAATACAACAAGCAAAAAATCTGCCAATGGGGTAAGCAAAAAAATCTTGAACATTTTTCTTAAACACTAAATTCAAGAAAAATTCAAGAAAAATTTGCTTACCCCATTGGCAGATTTTTTTGCTTGTTTTATGCACAAATGTGATATTTTTGGTCTAAAAACAAGACTTATTTTCTTGGGTCGTTTTGCATCTTAATTTAAGAATTTTTAGATATTTTTAATGAAAACATTAAATATACTCAGAATATTTTTCTTGAAAATCATTTTTTGCAGTGCAGGGTTCCTTGACCAACTCTTTCACTCATTCAAGATTAAGGAAAATGATTTACATTTTACTCAGCAGTTTCCAATTGATGAAATATTGTCTAGCTGAACATAAACAGACTGCGATTTATATTCACTACAGAAACTTCCTTCATTTCCCAATTAAAATACCATTTCTAGGTTTCAATGCCCATAAGAAAGCTCTTAAAAGTAAAGCTCAAAAAACAATTTTTGTATGATAATTGTAATGGTTACTTATGGTTTGGTAAGTGTTAACTAACATTATGTTAATGTGATAGTGTGCGTGGCTTTTTTTGGCTGTCTGTAGAGCTCTTGGGGCTTACTTGGTTTTGCAGTATGCCACCACACAAACGATGCCAACCACCAGCAGCGCCACGCAGATGCCCGTTATGGTCAGCACACGCTTTTGGTACAGCTCCTCGGCCTCTGAATGAACGACAGCATGGACAAACACACACATATGCACAGACGTACACACAAACAAACACACATATACACGACATCCATTGAACACAAGACACACACACACATAAAAAGAGACAGCCGCTGCGTCAGTAGCAGCATATAACACTGTTTTGAACAAATCTTTGCTAAACACGTTTTGCTTTTAGTCCACTTCATTTAAATTGTATTAATATTTACAATAGTACAAAATAAACATCTAAACTTAAAAAAAAATATTTTGATGGGCATCGAGGGATAAAAAACTGTAACATCAGATGGCTGATATTACAGTGCATCATGGGAAAGCATAGCTGTGTAATACAAGCTGGTTTACTACCCTCAGTGATATACCGGAAACTACACTTTTATGGGATGTACACACCAAATGTGAATTTTAAATTTGCGCTAGTAAATGACATACAAAGTCAATGCAAAGACACAAGACACGAACTGGTGCTGGCCGATGTGACTGATGCAAATTGGGCGGTGCGAATGCTGTGAAAACACGCACTATTCGCCTCAAACGCATGTTTGTGCAAGTATAAAATATTCAACTCAAGTGAAAAGTTAGCATTATGCATTATGGGGCATACACATCAACGCAAATTCAACGTTTTATGTGAGTAGATTACATACAAACTAAATGCAAAGACGCAAATAGACGCAAACTCACGTGTGGCAATGCAAATGACGCGAATCGGTCAAAAAATTCAAATCAAGCGAAAAATTTTCATGACACGAAGAAAAGTCCCCCAAGTAATCTAGAACGAGGAACAAGATGCTTTGCATTAAAAATAAAAGGTGCTATATGATGCATAGAAGAACCATTTTTGTCTAAATTGTTCCAAAAGAAAGCTTTAACATCTGAGAACCCTTTCTGTTTCACAAAATATTTTTTTATGTATTGGAAATAGGTTTTTAGACTATAAATGGTAGAAAATAAAGGCACAATATGTAATTTTCACCGCTAAAGGTCGTCAGACAAAAACAAAATCGCAGCTTGATGATGCTATGAAGAAGCATGAAATAATGAAAGTTATTTACCTACAATGCCAATTGAAAATCGGTCTAACGGGACTCACAAATCATGTGCATGGATTAGGGGTGAACAGTATGAACAAGAATCTATTTCATGTAATGAGGTATACACCGATATTTCACAGTATATACATTATATGTATTTTTAGCTTTATCTTTATATTGTTTTTGGAAAATACTAATTTGCGGAAAGAGGGATCTATGCATGCGAGAGACCTTTGCACGAGCACAGAGCAAGCAAGCGAGAGAGAGACGCCTGCGGTGGATTCACTGGTGCTTATGAAAATAGAGAAATTACTTGATGAGTTGATTATTTCGCTGGAGTGCCAAGTTAATGCCCACGCCCACTTATTTACATTTTGCGGAATATTCAATTCAATTCAATTTTATTTATATAGCACTTTTCACAGTTGTTTAATTGTTTCAAAGCAACTTTACATTAATAGATGCAGGGGAAAACACAGAAAAACATAACAACATAAGCAGCGGCTAAAATTAAACTTTATTAGAGAGCGAAGTAATAATGTAACGTATAGAAGATGGTGCTAAATTAAGCCAATGTCAGCGGACTCCCCAGGGGTTGAAAAAACCTCCTAGGAGAAAACCCTCCTGCCTTTTTTTAGTCAGGTGGGAAAATAAAATAAAATTTTATACAATTTTATACGGAGCCCTAAGGGGACATGGAGCAAAAATTTAATAAAGTTTAGTTTCGCGTGCGCACGATAGTTTCACATGTGCACACAATAGTTTCATGTGCGAACTTCCCCTTATGGGCTCCGTATAAAAATGTATAGAATTTTCTTTTCTTCTCCCGCCTGACTAAAAAAGCCAGGAGTTTTTTTTAAGTTTAGTTTCGCGTCCGCACGTAAAACTATCGCACACTCAAACTATCGCGTGCGCACGAGAAAGCAAAAGTTTCACGTGCGGACGCAAAACTAAACTTAAAAAAAACTCCTGGCTTTTTTAGTCAGGCGGGAAAAGAAAATTCTATACATTTTTATACGGATACATTTTCTTTACTACATTTTCTTTACTCTAATGTCACCTTAGGGGCTCTGTAATTTTATGAAAAAAAAAAATTATATGTATATTTAAATAAAATTATCACCGATCACTCTGCGCAGCATTGTATGTATGAAGTCGAAACACTGCAGTTAAAAGCAAAAACGGCAAATTAAAACCAATGAAAACATAATTTCATAATTGGGATAATTTAAGTACACGTGAAGAAAATGCAAGTAGTTTGGGATATTTTAAGCCAAAAACAGTACATATTGTGCCTTTAGGAACATTTGACTGAAACCAGAAACTGCTCTTTTGTCAATTACTGTGAAAAACATTAGCACCTTTATTTTTAGGCGTGTATTAGGTAGGTTTTGCTTTAAATGTTCAGAAAATAAAATCTCTGCCACTTTCAAAGCCCATAACATGCATTATTTTACACGTTATTCTTTGATGTTGGAGGGGCAATCCTATATTCTTGTTTAATAAAGTGTGCCAGTACAACTGCATTTCTAGATGAGCTTTTTAAAGAGGGTTATTCATAAAACCCACTTATTTTACAGGATCAGTTTCAAGAATAACTAGGAAAAAATATAAGTTAAGGTTTTCCAGAATATACAAACATAATTTCATGTTGACTTTAAATAGGATGGGGAGTAAACATTTATTCTTTATTCAGGTTTTAGTTTTTTACACCTGCATCTGAGTTTTAAAACAACTTCTAGGATGCTGAATGTGGGCAGCAAAAGAAGAAACATACAGAACATGGAGAGAGGGAACGAAAAAAAAGAACGAGTAGGAGAGGAGAGAATTGAGGGCCAAACGATAGGGGACGGGTGTGTAATAAAAAAGAAATGTGGGAAGGGGAGGGGGGTGGTTGAGTCAGACACTGATATTGCATTGCATGCTTGTTACAGGAAACAGAGATCTGAGCCAATGAGAGAAAGGAAACTTGGGGCGAGATGTACCCAGACTAAACACTAATGCACTCTAGAGGTGCGGAGAAAAGAGAGGAGATGGGCAACACTCATTTTTCCCTCCCTCGTCTCTGAGATTTACGCCATGTTGTGTGCCATTGATTTCTGTATTGAAGAAGTTTGCCAACTAGAGAATTGGACACTAGATCAGTGGTTCTCAACTGGTTTTCTTCATCAGGACACACATTTACAAGGGACATTAAATGTCTTGTTTACTTGTGTGCAACCAACAATTTTGCTACCAAATTAATTTAATTTTTTAAATATTTATTGATACATTCAGAAACAACCATAAAAGACACCCATGATTATTGCTCGTATTTATAAGACTACATAATAAGAAGTCAAGTGGATATCTATAAAAAATCAGCTTATTATAGAAACCTGTTTACATGAAAATCAATACAAAAATCCACGGGATTTTTCGCAGGCAGTGACATCACCACTTATAATCTGCCTAGTCGTTCAAAAAGCGTGCGGGAAATCTGTCAAAAGCTAAACTGTTGTATCTCTTATAATGTCTGCAGAACCTCTACAAGTCTTTCCTGATACTTTAAGGGGACATATAATGAAAATCTGACATTTTCAATGTTTTTAGTGTTATAATTGGGTCCCCAGTGTTTCTATCAACCTAGAAAATGTGAAAAATATCAACCCAGTAACTTAGTTTTGGTAAACCATTCTCTGCAAGCATGTAAAAATAGGTCATTGAAATTTGGCTCCCCTTTGTGATGTCAGAAGGGGTTAATACACCGCCCCTTAATCTGCACTATCCAACCACGGCACTGCCATTTAGCGCAGTGATCAGCTCATTTGCATTTAACAACATTTTTGCTCATACCTACAAAGTGGCAATTTTAACATGATATAATAAATGAGATTCTGTATGGCATTTTAAGCTAAAACTTCAAAATACGTACTCTGGGGACACCAATTTTATTTGGTGTCTTAAAAAAGTCTTGTGAAATGTCCCCTATAACACTTATTTCCATTTGTGGTGTTTTTCTACGCAGACGCATAAACAACACTGTGAGAAATTTGGTTAAGACTAGGCAGAAATCGATCTGTACCGATTGGCTTTTGCTTTAGCTGTTTTTGTCCTATACCTGATACAGTGGCGGTTCTACACGGAGGCCAAGGGTGGCCCGTGCCTCTGTAGACATGTCCCTGGCCACCCCTGTGGCCACCCCGTGCTGACCAAATAAAAAAGTATACATTTATTTTGATTTTACACGCGAGCGCCAAAAGAGGAACTAATGCGACGCAACGTTCTACACGGGCGAATTAGAGCGGCGCACCCCACCACTGTAGCTGGCTGCAGGTGCTGCTCAGCGAGTGTCTCAATTTGTTCCCAACCTCCCGATGTTGAGAGTGTGTATGCAGGTTTGGGCACTGGTAAGGACTCTAGCTCACTTCATATTGGGACACTGTTCACTTGTTCTCCTGTGACGTGGCTGCTTAAGCGCGGTGATCATTTACAGCTGTTACTCGTCAACAACCGGCAAAACCCACATCTCGCTAACTTTTTAAAGTTTACACATTGTAAAAACTGCTGTAATTGTGCTCTTACATATACGTGCATACAATTGGAGGAATATAATTAAATGTTACCAATAAAAATGTTTACAATTTAAAATAAATATTATTTTAAATACTGATTAGATTGTGGTCCCTAACTGTCTAGCAATGTGTGTTTATATGTAAACTAAAACCAACGTTTGTCTTTATAAAAGTTTGCATTTCATAAAGTTTATTGAGTAGGCTCGCATGCTTTTCGGTTGGGGTGCTTTAAAAAAGAGCCCAGCTCCCCTTTTGCACCTGCACTCACTCTTTTGTTAAATAAATATTTATATGATTGTAAAGTAAAATAAAGTTTACGGGGCAGTTTCCCGGAAAGGGATTAGACTAGTCCTAGACTAAAATAAATGTAAGAGCTGTCCAAACGGAAAACAACTTGCAATGCCATATCTTAAAACCCTGCTGAAAAAAAAAACAGCATCAAACCAGCATGGACCAGCATGCGAATTATGCTGGTCTATGCTGGTTTGATGCTGGTTTAGCTGGCTGTTTTTTTCAGCAGGGAATACACCAGTGCCCTTTGTTTTGCTTCAAAATGCACACAAGTAATGTTTTTAGTAAGGCATGTTTGTTAAAACTAGTTATATTTCCTAATTAAACTAAGGCCTAGTCCTGTCTTAAACTAATTCCTGTAACCACCCCTAAAATCTTTAAATATAATTTCTTTCCATTTTTTTATGTGCCCCTCTGGTAAAACACTGGCCCCTCCTTGGCCCCCCTAGTGAAATTTGTCTAGAACCGCCACTGCCTGATAAAAGAAATCTGTTTACGTGTTTACATGACCTTATGCGTTTTCAGTTTATTAAGTATAACACTTAAACAAATTATAACAATTTCAAAATGTTTGTAAATTTTAAATGGTAACACTTTACAATAAGGTTGTATTAGGAAACATTATTAACTCTTTCCCCCCATTATCGAGTTATCTCGTCATTTAAGATAAAGTTTCGCTGCCAATGACGTTCCCTGGTGAGTTTTTACGGTAATCTATAATTCTGCTAATTTCCACTAGGTGGCGTTCTTACCTAATTTATTAAAAACTGAAGCATCAACTAATTCATCAACTTTGTAAACTCTGTGTATGTTTTAATAATCATTCTGAATTTTATCTCTAACAAAAGTCCTTTACAAAAATGCAATTATTTCAGCTTTTTGCTGAAAATTAGGTATTTTTGAAAATAGGATGAAACTTTTTTTTCTCATTTGTTTGTTTGTTTGAAAGCAGAGGGTCAGAGTACAATTTGTCAAGTTAAAAGTTGTTCTATCACTGAAATAATTTTAAAGAGATTATTTAAAGGTAAAAAAACTACATAGTGTTGCTTTAACAAATACAATCTTATTGTAAAGTGTTACCTTGTACATTTTATGCTTAAGAAGTTGAGTCTTGAGATGTAACCCACTGTAAATCCATCATTATTGCCGTCTGGGTTGTATTCACCTTCATCGTGCACAGTTGTGTTTATGGTTTTTGATGATGTTCATGTTTGCATCTACCAAATCTGCTTATATCAGATGAATTTAAAAGCAACAGACATGTGTGTTTTTATATTTTTATATCTAAATGATGCGGTTAATATTATTAAAATATGTTCATTGTATCATTTGCATTTAGCAGCAATATCCCTGTTATCTGTAACCCGATCAGACACATCATTGGGTCAGGACTGACTGGTTGATAACCACTGAACTAGGCAAGTTAAGCTTTGCATCGAACTAAAGCCTCAATAACATATGTATCTGTCTAACCTAACTGTATTTCTATAATACAAAGTACAAATTGTGTTGAGAATGTTTAGTACTGGGCATAGATTAATCTAGATTAATCTCATACAAAAAAAAAAAGGATTTTTTGCATAACATAACAGAGTTTGTGCTGTGTGTAATTATTTATATATATAAATACATACATACACATTCATGGATGTATTTAAGAAACATTTGCATGTATATATATATATATATATATATATATATATATATATATATATATATATATATATATATATATATATATATTTATTTATTTATATTTTTATATATATATGTGTGTGTGTGTGTGTGTGTGTGTGTGTGTGTGTGTGTGTTTGTTTAAATATACATAATAAATATAATTTATTAAATAAATAAATAAATATACATATACACTGCACAAACAAAATTACTTTAATTTTGTATGAGATTAATCTAGATTAATCTATGCCCAGTACTAAAATGTATTAAAGCAATAATCCATGACAGGTGGTAATATCTATGCAATGCACGGGATAAAAAGCAGAAACAATGATAAAAGACACCCATGATTATTGCTTATATTAATAAGAATTATCTAAAGTAATTGAGCTGGTTTAGCCTAACTTACAGTTGTCAAGATATAGACAGGGCAAATAATAATTGATATGTCGTGTGATATTTGACAACTGCTTCAAACATGGCCCATTAAAGTAGATTTTAAAGTCTGAATTTATTTATAGCTATACAAAACGTAACACAATGTTGTACCCTCTGGGGTGCATGACTGTCCCTTAAGGACCTATTGTGTACCTTTAACATGTAACCCCTAACACAAAATTGGTCATTAAAGATACACAATAGGTCCAAAAGGTACATTTCGGCGTGTTGTATAACTATAAATATACAAAAATGAACCACCCCAAAGTAAATAAGTATGTATCCACATGCCTAATGTGTATCTTTCAATATCCCTGAAATGAGTGTCGCTTTGTCAAAGCGGAAAAAGAAGCTGATGATGTATTTGCGTACATCATTTAGGACAAATAAAACAGAACGGGACGAATCCTCATGTGGAAAAGCTCAAGCTATGCCATAAAAATATGTCATGAACTAAACAATCAAACAAATAGTAACTTCATACCCATGATTTCAATTCCAAGATGCTCTGCCAATGCAGAAAGTTGACAAGAAAAAACAAGAAAACAGGTTTCAGGTAAAATTGTCCACTTGTTCAGGTATAGCGGCGATACACTAGTATGCGATTAGTAGTGTTGTTTGTTTGGTTTTGTTTGAGACACTGAGGTAAGTGACTGTACGTTCCAGTAACAGACACACAATGCAGACAAACATTGGCCAACTCCATATTCCCCATGAAACGAAATCAAACAAAAATACCAATAAACAACACAACACCTTTCTCGTTGATAACACGTAAGCGAGCGTGCGAATGCATGCAGACAGTCAAACTTACTGCCATATTTACTAGACCTCATTTCTGTGTTTAAAGTTTAAGAAAAACAAACACACAAACAAAGCCATTAAAATGAAAAGCACAATGTACAACACAAAAATACTCGGTCAAGTAAGGATGAATGCTAACACAAACTGAAGGCTTTTATTTGGTCACAGCATTTAATTTTAACTATTTTATTTCCAACACCATCAGCAAATGTGCAGCATTTTAAACATATTTTTATTGTATGCGTCATCTTAAAGGCATCTTTAAAACTCTACTACCAAAACAGAGAGGTCAAAGGATAGAGATTAAAGTTCATGCATCATGCTTCGAGCTCAAACATTGCAAATTGTAAAGAAATACCTTGGGTTTAAAACGGCACATTTAAAGGAATAGTTCACCCAAAAATGAAAATGTATTCACCCTAAAGTTATTTCAAACCTGTATAAAATTCTTTGTTCTGCTGAACGCAAAGGAAGATATTTTGAAGAACGTTTTGAAGAACATCTGGAGCACCACTGACTTCTATAGAAAAAAATAATACTGGAAGTAAATGGTGCCCCTGATCTGTTTGAATAATTGCAAGAATAGCCCTATTGAGATCAATACACTTCTTTGTTCTGCTGAACGCAAAGGAAGATCTTTTGAAAAATGTTTTGAAGAACATCTGGAGCACCATTGACTTCTATAGAAAAAAATTATACTGGAAGTGAATGGTGCCCCTGATCTATTTGAATTTATTGCAAGAATAGCCCTATTGAGATCAATACACTTCTTTGTTCTGCTGAACACAAAGGAAGATATTTTGAAGAATGTTTTGAAGAACATCTGGAGCACCATTGACTTCTATAGAAAATAATAATACTGGAAGTGAATGGTGCCCCTGATCTGTTTGAATTTATTGCAAGAATAGCCCTATTGAGATCAATACACTTCTTTGCTCTGCTGAACGCAAAGGAAAATATTTTGAAGAATGTTTTGAAGAACATCTGGAGCACCATTGACTTCTATAGAAAAAAATTACTTGAAGTGAATGGTGCCCCTGATCTATTTGAATTTATTGCAAGAATAGCCCAATTGAGATCAATACACTTCTTTGTTCTGCTGAACACAAAGGAAGATATTTTGAAGAATGTTTTGAAGAACATCTGGAGCACCATTGACTTCTATAGAAAATAATAATACTGGAAGTGAATAGTGCCCCTGATCTGTTTTAATTATTGCAAGAATAGCCTCTTGAGATCAATACACTTCTTTGCTCTGCTGAACGCAAAGGAAGAAATTTTGAAGAATGTTTCGAAGAACATCTGGAGCACCATTGACTTCTATAGAAAAAAATTATACTGGAAGTGAATGGTGCCCCTGATCTGTTTGAATTTATTGCAAGAATAGCCCTATTGAGATCAATACACTTCTTTGCTCTGCTGAACGCAAAGGAAAATATTTTGAAGAATGTTTTGAAGAACATCTGGAGCACCATTGACTTCTATAGAAAAAAATTACTGGAAGTGAATGGTGCCCCTGATCTATTTGAATTTATTGCAAGAATAGCCCAATTGAGATCAATACACTTCTTTGTTCTGCTGAACACAAAGGAAGATATTTTGAAGAAGGTTTTGAAGAACATCTGGAGCACCATTGACTTCTATAGAAAAAAATTATACTGGAAGTGAATGGTGCCCCTGATCTGTTTTAATTATTGCAAGAATAGCCTCTTGAGATCAATACACTTCTTTGCTCTGCTGAACGCAAAGGAAGAAATTTTGAAGAATGTTTCGAAGAACATCTGGAGCACCATTGACTTCTATAAAAAAAATTATACTGGAAGTGAATGGTGCCCCTGATCTGTTTGAATTTATTGCAAGAATAGCCCTATTGGGATCAATACACTTCTTTGCTCTGCTGAACGCAAAGGAAAATATTTTGAAGAATGTTTTGAAGAACATCTGGAGCACCATTGACTTCTATAGAAAAAAATTACTGGAAGTGAATGGTGCCCCTGATCTATTTGAATTTATTGCAAGAATAGCCCAATTGAGATCAATACACTTCTTTGTTCTGCTGAACGCAAAGGAAGATATTTTGAAAAATGTTTTGAAGAACATCTGGAGCACCATTGACTTCTATAGAAAAAAATTATACTGGAAGTGAATGGTGCCCCAGATCTGTTTGAATAATTGCAAGAATAGCCTCTTGAGATCAATACACTTCTTTGTTCTGCTGAACGCAAAGGAAGATATTTTGAAGAAGGTTTTGAAGAACATCTGGAGCACCATTGACTTCTATAGAAAAAAATTATACTGGAAGTGAATGGTGCCCCTGAATAAAGAAACTCAAACAGGTTTAGAGCAACACGAGGGTTAGTAAATGGGTGAACTATCCCTTTAAAAGTGCTGTTTTGAACACAAGGTTTATCTTTATATTGTTAACCTGTTTTTTTCTCCCAATTTAAAGTTTTGGGTGAACTATGCCTTTAACATTAACTGTTACATTGCTGATGATGACCACAGAAAATAATATTATACAGCATAGAAAAAAACGCACAAGCTTTTTGAATAAAAGCCGTAATGTGCCTAATTTACATGGACATTTTATTTAAACAATGACATTCTTGGTCTTACATAAAGGCACTGAAAATTTTCTCGCCTGGCAACAATTATTGCTATCATGATCTGTAGAAAGTTTCCTTTAACATTTCTTAAATATAAATGGGTGCGAACAGCATGGAGGTTTGTGAACGTTGCACAATTTTACATAGAAAGGAGTCGTGTTTGACCCGTAGGCTTTCATCATAAGTGCATTACTGCGAATACATTTCACTTGTATTTATAAACTGGGTGACAAATCGAAATTATTTTCTGTGGAAATCGACAGCACGCCACTTACATTGAACCCAGAGGATCCTTTAAATGTAATAAACGAGTCCCTATCAAGCATATAATGAATATGTCCGCTGGAATAAGTTTACACCTTAGTCTTTATTAACACTATATCTCATTAAATCGAAGTAGCTCTGATCTATGTGAACCTAATCTAGTTTTTCTGCTTCGTTTGCCCTATTTACCATCTTCAAATGCACTATTGTTAATTTCATTTGCATTTAATATCATTTTAAGCCATCCACTCGAATGACATCTCAATCCAATAGACAAATGGAGGCAGACACTATACATGCAGTACATGCACAAACATACGTCATAGGCAACATGCAGCTGTCTAAAGGCATAAAGACAGACGGACAGGAAGAAGAAATGAACATACTGTAAAAACCGGCCATAACGGAGGTTTGACAGCGTTCACCGGTAAAGTCATTTGGACACCTGATGAAGGGAAACAGGAGGGAGGAGACAGAAACATGAGGAAGGAGGGAGGGAGAGAGAGACATGCAGTTAGAACAACAAAGAGCTCATCTTCCACCTGATGATGTCATCATCACTGTGATGTCACAGGGCCCATAACCTAGGAGAGAGGTCAGGTCATTTATTGTCATCAGAATTCATTTAAAGGATTAGTCAATTTTCTTAAAAAAAAAAAATCCAGATAATTTACTCACCACCATGTCATCCAAAATGTTGATGTCTTACTTTTTTCAGTGGAGAAGAAATGATGTTTTTTGAAGAAAACATTCCAGGATTTTTCTGATTGTAATGGACTTTTATAGAGTCCAACACGTTACAGTTTTAATGCAGTTTAAAATTGCAGTTTCAAAGGACTCTAAACAATCCAACATGAGGCATGAGGGTCTTATCTAGCGAAACGATTGTCATTTTTGACAAGAAAAATAAAAAATATGCACTTTTTAAACACAACTTCTTGTCTATCTCCGGTCCTGTGATGCGCCAGACGACCTCACGCAATACGTCATCATGTCAAGAGTTCACGGATAACAAATGCGAAACTACGCCCCAGTGTGGAGAAAGAGGACTGTTCCAACGTTGTTGTATGTGCAAAGACACTAATTAATGTCTTTGTGTCAGTTTTATTGTTTAAAATGCTCCGCAAATGTGCATTTCATACATGTAACACGTGACCTTTCGACGGCATTACGCAAAGACGAGAAAGTGTCTTTTTTCAGTGTCTGTTTTCTTGTTAAAAATGACAATCGTTTCGCTAGATAAGACCCGTATGCCTCGTTTGGGATTGTTTAGAGTCCTTTGAAGCTGCGTTGAAACTGCAATTTTATAATGCATTAAAACTGTTACGTGTTGGGGTCCATTAAAGTCCATTAAAATTAGAAAAATCCTGGAATGTTTTCCTCAAAAAACATAATTTCTTCTTGACTGAACAAAGAAAGACCTCAACATTTTGGATGACATGGTGGTGAGTTAATTATCCGGATTTTTTTTAAGAAAATTGACTAATACTTTAATTTTCTCACGAGCCACAGTAACACACATAACAATCTGAATAGAGACAATACACTGACTTCTGATGCTTTTTATACATGTATGATGATCAAAAGTTGATTACTTCACAGTTAGCATTTTAGATTTAGTTAAGAATATAATAGGTAATGTCGTACATTTAATATTCAATTCAACCATAATACAAACTACATATACAGAAGATTCAATGATGTCAAAGATAAACGTCATCTCAATCCTCTAACTAAATCACTGTGTCTGGAAAGCCGAAAACAGCCCATACTATTTCCAAGCCAGTCAGTGTTTCCCTAAGGGACATTAACCCTTTCAAATGCTCTGTTCGGTAAATTAAAAAGATTGACTCGACAAGTCAGAGTTTAAAGGATGACGTCTCCCCAAAGGGTTTGATCTTTAAACAGCTTTAATGGCTTTGTTTCTCTTCCTTTAAAAAATTGGAGTAGACGCAGTAAATCTAAACTGTCCTTGCCAAAATGGCTGATAAGGACAAAGCATTGTGTCTCTTGTAGCGGGGGGGGGACTACAAAGCATATCTATTGATATCGGCAGTATACATTGACAGAGTTGATTGAAGACACAGTAGAGCCAGAACGCCCCTCACAGACCCTCGGCCAGCCCATCATTTACTCGAGCTCTCTCTGGACTTTTCAATTACATTTCAAGGAGTCTCTAAATTTCCTTTTTGGCAAAAAATCATAGTGTAAACCCACTATGTTTCAGAAACAAATATGTTTAAGATGTTTCAGAAAAAATAGCAGTTGTATGAGGCTTTTCAATTCCACCTCTTGTTTACCGAAAATAAATTCTACATCCTGTTTGTTCCCCTGATATTTTTCATTATTGCACTTTATTTCTCAGTACAAACGTGCTATCCGAAAAAATATAAAAATCTGTGAAAATGATAGCGATCTATTCTACAATTAGCTAAATTTATGTTATTATTGGTTATTATGTGCAAGATTTGTTTGATATGTTATTTTACATGCAAAGAGTAATGTCAATAGTCTTTGCATGTCAGAAAGGAAGACATTCTTAAATTTGGAACTTTGTCCAATTTTGTCAGAATTGTAAAACCAAGTAAATTGACAAAATTAAAAAAAGTTACATCATATTTTTTTTTAAGTTAAAGTTTCCAGATTAAAGTAAATTGAATCAAATAGTGAGCCTTTTTACTTAAAGCTCATCTATCTTTTCCATGGCTTTAAAGGTGCAATATGTAACTTTTAGAGGAATCTTTTGACAAAAATGCAATATAATATACATAACTATATTATCAGTGGTGTATAAAGACCTTACATCAGTGGTTCTCAAACTAGGGGCCGTGAGATGGTGCCAGGGGGGCCCCAGTTTTATGACATTTTATAAAATACATTAATTTATCATAAAAAAATTATGCTACTAACCAAAAGTACTACTTTGAATAATTTAATATGTTTTTTATTAAAAAGTTGAGTTTTAGAATTGTTTTTTGTTTTAAACTTTCTTCAGGTGGGGCGCGAAGGAATGCCCCGTACAAAAGGGGGGGACGCTGAACTGTACATAATGCCTTACATATGAACTGTATTGTTTTTATTACCTTAGAATAAGTTGTTTTTATCTAAATACACCGTGGGCCCATATACATTGAAGTCACCTTTTCACGCTACCATGTTTCTACAGTAACCCTAAACAGACAAACTACTTAAAAGAGTGTGTTTTGTCTAGGGGTGTGCCGGTTTCAGAATTGGTGATGACGGTTATGACGTGAGTCAAATGTGACGGTTCATCACATAACCGTCTGTGGGGGGCGTTTTGCTCGTTTAAATGCTCGTGGATTGACGGGAAAGTGTCATTTTACCATAAAATCATGAATGTGATGCCAAGTGTGTTTTAAACAGTAATAACTTTGAACAATTTAACAGAAAGCAATAAAATATTAAAAAAACACTGTTGCCAGAAGACTGCGCTGTCACTCTCTGCCCAGCATAAATTAATCCTCTATCTATCATCTATTTTAATAATCTTCAGAGAAACAGATTTGTGCATTGGGCTTTTTATGTCTGTAATTGTGTCTATATCTGTCATTACATGGACCAGAACAGCACGAAAACAATGTGGATTAAAAGCGTATTGAAGAGGTTTTGCTCATAAATGCAGGTAAAAGAAAGTAATATGAACTTGAGATTGTTATTAAACGCAGCCGGTGTAAAAGCACAATGGCCACGCGCAGCAAACACTCTCCGCAGACGCGCTGCACAGTGCTCACCCGGCGTTTGAATAAACTAGACACTGATTAGCTACTTGCTCTACGTTTCTTTAAAATTAACAGCAAGACAACTAGCAGTGAATGTGCGTTCAAGAGAGTTAGTAGATTAGCATGGGAGGATTTGAACTTGAAAAGCGGAGTGTACTGACGCCTTTCCGCGGTTAAAACAACATTCCTTCTCATGGTCATTCATGTTTAATTGATGCTATAAATTAACTAGAAGGAAGAGATGATTGGAAAGGTGAGACTTTGTTTAATATGTTAAATCTCAAAAGTAACCGAAAAGTAACCTGGTCTGTCCTGTATGTCAGCGCGTTGTCAGTGTCTGCTTCGCTCTGTATTTTTCACTGCATGAGAACGTGAGGGGGCGTGTAACACAGACTGTTAACAGTTGTTTTTAATTAGTATTTAAAAATTCTTTATGATAAAAAATGTTTTAAAAAATATTTTAATAACACGGTTTTGGCGGTTATAGAGTTCTAATGACGGTGTTCAACTATAACCGTCGGTCTTACGGTTATATAATGACCGTCACACCCCTAGTTTTGTCCCTACGTTGTCTCAGTTGATGACGTGTTTGTCCTGTGGCGGCTACCGTAGCTTCTCTATGCGTTTCAAAAGGGATGGGTGAGCTGTGTACTGAGCTATTAGTTACGGTACATTCACACAGGGAGAAAGCATTAACGCTTGACGCAAGGCTTGTCTAAAGTGTGGCCAACAGCCAATCACAGTGGCTGCAACAAAGTCTTGCACAAACCTAACTGGATGGCTCGCAATAGGTTATTTGCATAAGGTGATCTGATTGGCTGACGCACGCATTGCCGCCTGAAAAGTTGAGGAATGTTCAACTTCTGCCACGAGCAACGGCAGTGAAGCAACATTGACGAATCCACAGTTCAGTTCGGCAACGCATGACGTCAACCATTAAAAGTAAATGAGAAGCGTTAACGTGATGGTACTTACTGCTAGATGCAGTGGCGTGTTTACCCACCACGCAAACCACGCAATTGCGTGGGGCCTCGCGGGCTTGGGGGGCCCCCTACTGGCCACAAGGTGTGGGAAAGTATGTCACGTTTATTCAGACCCGAATCTAAGGTACGGATAAAGCACGCGCGAGCGAGAGATGTGGGAGTATGCACGTAGAATAATATTTGCGCTCATCCTCGCGAGGGCACATATAGGCTACTTCATGAGCGAAACTCTACGGGAAAGCGCACCTCTGCTCAGCGCGCACAAATGCAGCCACACAAGTGCTGGAATGAGCGCTCGCTCGACTATCTCTGTACAACATTCACTCGATGGTCAAGTTTACTTTAAAGACTTTGGGCTTCACACCTGTGATTGGTGGTTCGGTTTGATGACACGCATCTTTTGTTCCACACTCGTACAGGTATAAACATGATAAAGACACCACGCAGGGGTTTTAATCACGTCGAAAATAGACGACAAATCATATTCTGTATCTCATCATTGTCATTAAAATATCATCTTTAGTGTATTTCTAGTCTATATGCTTGTTGTATCTCACAGTAAGTTTGTTTTTGCAATATGAACATAAGAGTTTTATGTGATTCCCATCCATAAATTCAAGCAATAACCAACTTACAATGTTGTTTGCTGGTGTTAATTAGTTCAGTTTGTTAGATCAGTATGAATCTTAATCTAATGCTTCCTCTTTTTCCTCATTTAGTTTTTTTTTAGTAAGATTTCCGACACTGAAGTTGCAGTTTTAATTACATTGTTTTAAATACATCCTATAATACATTTGCAAGCAAAATATATATCTGAGAGGGGCGTGAAAATTTTTTTAAACCAAAAATTTTTGTCATACCAAACTAACAATTTAGTGTTATTTTAAGCAGTGTAAAACAAAATAAACCAGGTTTATATATCTCACTTAATTCTATATACTGAATATTATTGTTGTGCAATTCAAATAAAAAACCTTGGGCAATGCTGGGGCATGGGGGCCCCGGTTCTTGGACTTTGCAAAGGGCCACCAAAATGGTAAACACGCCACTGGCTAGATGCCGCTAAAAATCTACACACTGGTCCTTTAAGTTACCAGAACTTAAGTACAAAGGTGCACATTTGAATGCTAATTAAACTCAATGTTTTTCACTTTCATTTACAATATTGTTTGTTGAATTAATTTATTTGAGTGTGTGCCTAATCTGCAAATAGTTCAAGTTAAATAAAATGAGTTTCCTTTTTATAATATTTATTTATAAAAGAAATTTTTTGTAGTAATTAAATAAAACTATTAAATTATTTTGAGTATTTGAGTTTAACGTGAAGTCACTTATTTCTGACCTCTACTGAACCATGTCACCTAAAAAAGGCCAAAGTGAAAAAACCCAGAAGAGCTTATAAATGTATAATTGTATCATGTACAGCATTTGCAGGCAACAGCGCACATGAACTGTGAAAGAAACCATTAAGTAACATCACAGGAAAAGTAAGCAGATGCTATAGAAAGATATTTCATTCAAATCTTCTAAACTTATCTATAAACCGCACAAAGATCAAACATAGTAATACATATTTATACAAGGTAAATGTATTATTTGGAACAATATGATGTCAAACTGTACAAATAACAGAAAAAATTGTGTGATTGTTGAGAGTTAAAAGTGTAGTATGAATGTGTGTTACTTACTTGCAGGACAACTGATTTATACCATGTATGAAATAACAGTCTCCTCCATTAACGCAGTAGGTTTTCTCTGTATCATTGCACTTCCTGGCGTGACTCGAGCCTGGAGACAATGTGGTGGTTACTATAGAAACACAAAGACACAGAGAAACCGAGATGAGCATCACACGTTGTGACAATGCAGAAAAGTATCAATGGCTGTGTTCACAATGAAATGCTAGTGTAGTGCCTACTACAGCCAGTACTCTGCAGTATACAGTGCTTACTCTATTTATAGTATAATATCATGTAATGCAGTATGCAACAATATGCTTCAAACTGTACTTACTGTATGTACCATTACTGTCACATCACCCCACTTCTTTGCATGTTTCGTTATATACAATAAGTGGCATACATTTTAAAGAGCACCTATTTCATTGCTAAAAACAACGTTATTTTCTATATTTGGTATAATACAATGTGTTGGCGTGGTTTATGATTAAAAAAACTCCAGATTTCCCTCTCTTCCTGAAACGCACAGATTTTCTACAAAACTCATCAATTTGAAAAGCTCTGTGTCCTTGATTGGCCAACTAATCTATAAGTTGTGATTGGCCTGTCGTCAGTCTTATATGATGCTCCTTACCATGTTTGAAAGATTGAGGGCCCTATTTTAACGATCTAAGCGCATTGTCTAAAGCGCACAGCGCAGCGTCTAAATGAGCGTGTCCGAATCCACTTTTGCTAATTTAACGACGGGAAAATGGTTTGTGCGCCGAGCGCATGGTCGAAAAGGGTTGATCCTATTTTTTTAATGATTAATGGAAGTATTTTGGGCGTAACGTGCAATAAACAAAAGAGAGTCTCAGCTCTCATCCCCTTTAAAAGCCAGTTGCGCTGGCGCTATGTCTAATCCCTATTTAGATGACAGACTTTGTAAACTGATAAACTAAGCGGAGGAAGAAGATCCCCAGTGTAAGATTAATGTTAAATAATTGTGTTGTTTTTCACTTGTATTGAAATTGTTATTTTTTATTAAAACCTTTAAAACCCGTTTTCTTTTAGTCATGGAAGTAAAAAGCAGGCTTTTAATTGCTTTAAATGTACGGCTATCCAATATCATCAAAAAATAATTTACAAGTATGTAAGAAAAGGTTTGTACTGTAAAAATACTTTATTTGTTACAAACAGGAGATAAAGAATTTACAAACGGCTCTCCTCATGTTTCAGCACTTTGGACAGCGTCAGTTTTTTTTAAGCAAAGAGTTTTTTTAAGCATTACTTAAAAATGTTTCTCATCTCACCATATCCACAGGTACAGAGTCATCATATACAATAAATCCGTGAGGTAGCATAAAAAAAAACATTTAAAACAGATGCATTTATTTAAAGCAAAGCATTTATTTACTTACCAGGCTACAGGTGAAGCAGCTCTTTGCGCCTTCTAACGTCTCATAATTACTCCTTTTATGTCCAAGAGACTCAATAATAATCTTTTACATTCAATCCTTTAATCTTTCATATTTAAAAGCATTTTTGTGCTACTGTGCATTCATGTATGTGTTAAGCAAACCCGCGTTGTCGCCCCGTTTAGGCGCATATTACTAATGCGCTCTTTAAATAACAAAAAAACATATTGCGCCATTGACTTTAGACCAGGTTTTTGTTGGTCAATGGCGTAGTCTATTTTAGTTGCCTCAAAATAGCAACGCGCCAACAATGCGCCTGAACACACCTCGTTTTCAGACCAGAACGCCCATGGGCGCAAAAGGGGGCGCAAATGCATTTTCTATTCAAACAACGCGGCGCTAAACGTGAAAATTATAATTGCGCAGGGTGGAAACTAGCAAAAGACACTTGCGTCGCGCATTGCGCTGCATTGCGCCGGGTGTAGGATAGAGCCCTGAGTCACAATGGGTTGTTAACAAGAGATATTATATTATAAAAATGTCAGTCTTGTCTACATCACCAATCCCAGGAAGTAAACTGTTGCCTTCAATCGTGTGTTTGTTGTAGTCCAAGAAAAAAGATTTAAGTTGGAGACGATAACTTGAGTCATCATTTACTTTGGGGTTTGTACCTTTTGCATATCATTAACATGTACTAATACACACTTACAGACCAAAGGAAATGTAAAATTGTGAATGGAACCATAGGTGCCCTTTAAGAGTTCAGATGCATTTGACATGTTTTCAGTCTCTTTTGTTCAGGTTTAGTAATTTTATTTTAATGGCAATGAAAAGATTATTAGTCAGTCATTGAAATGCCTTATTTTCAAAAATGTCAAACAAATTTGACTGTCTTTCACTGCAAAAAAGTGCATACAAGCTTTTTTGGCAAAAATCTCCACGTCTAAAAAAGTCTCCAGTCACTCTTGGTCCTTTCTGAATAAAGGTAAAAGACTCAAAAGTTCAATATCCTAATTTTACACATTGTTCTGTTTTGGAAAATGTTGTTGATCATTTAGACAAGAACATTTGCATAGTATGCATAGTACACTTACTGTAGTACACAGAAAAAACTAAAACTGCAGTCTGTCTGACATTTTAAACAAAAAACTCATTCAAGATACATGACAGTTGTTTTGTTTAGAGTTTACATCTCGATCACTAGATAGCATTCTTCTTATCTCTGAACTTAAACAGTGACAAAAAGTACTTGCATAGGGGTCCGCCATAATTTATTTTGCTAGGGTTTGCATATGGAGGAGACAGCTTTCCTAAAATGATATCCCATTACATTCCTAAAATAGTAAATATAATCCCAAAAATCCCAATACATCAACTCTTGTTACAGTACTGCAACATATTGCATAGCAACACATGTATCGAGAGAGATTCTTGGCAATACACAACACTAGTATCTTACATTTATTTTACCCAGAATGACTTAATAAACATGCATTATTGCACACTTCAGAGTAAACACAGACTGTTTTTTGTACCTGGATTAAAAATATTACTCCAATATGGTGACTTAAAACATGCACACGCACACACACAGTTCACAAGTCACTGTATCGTTGTGTATATAAACCAAAGTGAGACACACGCTGCCAATACACATGGCAGATGGAAAGATGTTCACGCAGACATCACTGGCTTGCAGCCACATGGAAGGTTTCGATTTTCTGCAGTCTGTCAGACTCACGGAGAATCAAGCTGTGCACTGCAGACTCAAGCACATCACATCTGAACCTCTGCAGACATACAGTACAATAGAGATGGGTAAACGGCGATTTAAACGTCTGCCCTGGCAAACAGCCAGTGAGAAGAATCCTAAAGTACTGCATACTGAGCTGTGTGTACTCTGTTTTTTTGTATACTGCATAAATACTGTTTTCTAACAATAGTATGTGAAACTGACAACAAGGATTGTGTTCAAGTGTGCACAATACAGAAGTGGGTTGTATAGAATTTTGACAGTCCGACCAAATAAGAGTCACACTGATATTAGACCAGGTCAAGGCATTTGTGCCATACAGTATTGCATTCAGTATTCACACTTTTTTTTACATATGTGCAGGACTTGACATTAACACCCGCCAAATGCGGGTAAATTTCACCTGTGGCAGGTAAGACAGCCCCTCCCACTAGCCACTTTGGCGGGTTGAATATATTTTTTAAATTGTAGTTTTCTTTAAAACCATGTGAAATAATGAACAGAGCGCGGTGTGACGCTATGAAACTACAACTCCCATGAGCACTCCCTGCACCAAGTTCAAGTTTTTTTTTTACCTTGGAGAGCTCCGGCGCTCTGGGTGGATTTGCAAACACACGGGACGCAGAAACGCACACTTTGTGCAAGAGGAAATATTTATGCGACTGCATTAAAGACATTTAAGCACCCCTGCATCCGTTTTTAACACAGTATATTCACTACAAGCTACTTTATTTATGTCTTTTACGGCACTGCATGACATTCTTACTTAGTATTACTAGTAAGTCTAGTTTTTAGACAAAAAATATACAATTTAAGTGAATTTGTGCTTGAAACAAGCAAAAAAATCTGCCAATGGGGTAAACAATTTTTTCTTAAATTAAATGTTTAAGAGAAAAGTTCAAGATTTTTTTTCTTACCCCAGTGACAGATTGTTTTTCATGCAGCTAAATATATGATATGATCTGTCAAGCCCTGCATATGTGGTAGGAATGGGACGATTACCGGTTTCACGATTAACCACAATAAAATGTCCTGACGATTAGTATTAGCGTTTCAAATTTTATTATCGTTACAACCGTGTTTGATTACTGTAATTTTAAAAATTCGCGGTAAATCCTGTCCAGCCAGAATCAGTTTGACGCAGGCGCGCACATACAACATTGTTTTTTGCACAAGGCGGCATTTAAGTGATAATGTATTGTATTCATTCACAGTAAACTTATTAGACAGATTTATTTGTTTTTTTACCACAGAAATAATTTCAGGGACATTAAATATTTAATTGTGATTTTAAAAAATAAAACTTAAAAAAAAAAATCAGTGAACATTTCCATCTCATTTGAACAAAACCATGATAATTTTGATAACCGTGATAACTTTGGTCACTATAATCATAATATAAAATTTTCATTCCGTCCCATCTCTAATATGTGGTCCTGAATATATTCAATACATACAGAAAATGTGCATACTGCGTACAATAGAGTATGAAATTACAATTTCAAACATAAACTGAAATAATAAAGGTTAAAAGAGAATGAAAAATAAAGAAATAGAAGGATAAAGAAAATGTGTGACCCTGGACCACAAAACAGTCTTTTTCAGTCATTTTTAAATAAATAGGCTTTCCATTGATGTATATGGTTTGTTAGGATAGGACTATATTTGGCCGATATACAACTATTTGAAAATCTGAAATCTGAGGGTGCAAAAATAAAATTGTCTTTGAAATTGTCCACGTGAAGCCTTTAGCAACACATTTTACTAATGATAAATACATTTTTTATATGTTTACAGTAGGGAATTTACAAAATATCTTCATGGTTTTTAATTAATATCCTTAATAAAATTGAGAATTTTGACCCATACAATGTATTGTTGTTTACTGCTACATACCCATGTGACTTAAGACTGTTTTTTTGGTGCAGAGTCACATACTGTATACAAAATAGTGCATTAACATCCATAAAGAATAAAGAACTTGATCAGTGGATCAGGAAGGAAAAACTGTAATCAAAGGAATATAGCATCCATCAAATTAAAGAGACCCAATTATCTCAGGATGTGAGTAGCTAAACACAGCACAAAAACAGTAGCAAACAAACAAGATAGAGAGAGAGAGAGAGAGAGAGAGAGAGAGAGAGAGAGAGAGAGAGAGAGAGAGAGAGAGAGAGAGAGAGAGAGAGTGAGAGAGAGAGAGAGAGAGAGAGAGAGAGAGAGAGAGCGCAAGTGAGCGAGCGAACGAGAGAGCGAGCGAAAGAGAGCGAGATTAATATGACATTGAATGTCCTGCCCTCTTAAATATTGACCTGGAGACTGGTGCTGGTTTGTGGGAGTGATGCCTGTGCGTGTTCATGTCATCGCGGTCCATATATATTTCTGGTTCAACATCCTGACAACCAATCAGACTGTATGGCTTACACCAATTTGAGTCATCCTATTATTTACCCAACATATGTCGTCACTAATACACTACAGCGTAACAAAATCTGCATTTGTCCCAAACCTATGCATTTCTATCCTCCTGTGTACTAATTAGTGACGTCAAAGTGTGCCAACAAACTGTTGTAGCTCTGTCTGGGACTCTAGATGCACATTTCATCTGATGCTTACGCTTTAAACTGCACATAACAGCAAATCGTGCTTAGCGCATGCAAAAAAATTACATTAAACTAAAAACTGCATCTTGTATTAAATTTAAAGAATAGACGACACAGCATATGTCTTTTGTTTCATTGAATAAGCACGATGCATGTTATCTACTGTACCTAATAACTCATTCATTTGCATGACACTTAATAAATAAATAAATAAATGACTAAAATAAATAAATGACACTTTTAACTCCAGCTGAAGGTCACGTCAATGTCGCATTTTAACTTAATAAAAATGCAACAGAAAATCATATGAGTGATTCTCGGAAAATTAGACTTATAAGGTGTCATGAAACATTTTGATAAAAAAATTTAATGCAAAGTAAGAAAATCAAAATAAGAAGCATACAGTTACAAACATCTCTTCATGTACTATTTTGCACATGATTTCAAATGACATCATACAAACCAATTTTATTGTTTTTTCCACATTTAAGGGGAACATTTTCATTACCGCAACGTGTCCATGACTGAATTTGGGTTCTTTGCCATGGAAATATTTATAATAAAAAAATCTAAAAAATAAACAGCTTTACTGCATGTTATAAACATTTACAGTAAAGAAACATGTGGTATTTGCTGATCATTGGTAAATGTAGAGACAATAATAAGGAATATAAATGTGTCCAAGACCAATTGTCTCATCCACCGCAACAATTTTTTATCATTGTTTAAGCCCTCAAGGAACTAGCATTTTTTTGAAAAATATGTTGGAAGGGACTTAATTGACTGTGACACACAAGATGGCTACCAGGTAAGCAGTTCTTATTTTTGCAGATAAAAATTTTAATTTTGTTTGTCATACTACATAGACAACTTTTTAGTTCTCATTACCGAAACATGAGTTTGTAAATGCATATATTTATTGTAATATCATGTTGCGGTAATGATAATTTTTTATAATAATAATAAAAAAAAATTTAAATAATTTTATAGGAAATATGTTTTAAATCCTCTAAAAATAATGGTTTTAGTAAGCTCAGACCTTAATCTTATATATGCAAAAAAATTGGCATCAAGTTTTTTTTATTATGATACTGGAAACGGATTTCGTGAGAATCACCCATATATGAAACTGTCAAAAGTGTCAAATCTACCAAAGATGACTTTCTGCAAACATGGTGACATTCAGTGATGAAAAGTGACTCATACGCATTCACGTTTAAGCAAATATAATGCAACCATGACTTAAAGGTTCCCAAATTAGAAAGAAATAAAGCCAATGTTTACACTCCACCTACACTAAATTGCATACTGTAGCATGGTTTAAACTCTTATATTCTTTTCTAGGCACAAGGATGTAGATTTGGTAAGAACATTGGTGGTTGAAGAGTTAACTGTACATGTTTTCATTAATCACTGTATAAATATTGGAGGGTTGTATTTTTGATTATGGGGCGTATACGCCCCTGGATAGGAAACATCTGTCCAACACCTGCAAGGCTAATGCTAACAATATAATTTTTTCTCTCATCTTTATGAAATCTTTTATAAAACACCCTCGGTCAGAAGTCAGGGGTACTAACATCAGACTATCTCACATCAGACTTTCCCACAATTCAGTGCATGATTAGCAAACAGGAAATGGTGGATCACTTGTACCAACAGGAAACAGCACTATCTTTATCATATTTATCTCAATGATTAGGCTTTCTTTATAATGTAATATGCATGGATGTACAGTAGCTCTGCAATTGTGTGTGTGTATGTGTGTGCAGATCATGACTATACAACCATCAAAAAGATCTCAGTGGGCAATGAGACCACACCATGCGATCTTCAACAGGAGAGAAACACCACCTGAGCTCTGCCATTTCTTAACAAGCTCATTAACTCATTAACACACACACAAAACCAGACCAAGAGGAGAGAGGGAGAGAAAGAGAGAGACAAATGGGAAATACTGTGTACCGAGGGACGTCTCAGAGTTCACAAGCCTTGTGTCACTTAAGGTCACCCATTCATTCTAGAAGTGAAGAACATGAGAATTAAATCGTACAGTTTGTCGTCTTCTGCGCAGTGAATGTGTGCGCGCCATTGGATGGCAAATGTTGTCAGCCAATAAACATTTCATATAAGACTCAGTGTTTGTTTAAGGAGAAAAAAGTGTACATTAGAAAGTATACTTGTTCATCAGATTAGCATTTGGATTTGAGATATGAAAATCCACATATACAGTAATCACAAATGACTGTGATTGGCTAATACTGACCAGCACGAAGATAAGTAACAAGTATTGTGTGACAACCCCAACTATGTGACTGTTACAGTAGCTGCGTTTACATTACCCTTCAAATTGCGCAGTTTTTATGCTTTTTTTTCGGAAAAAGGAATATATTGCAAAACTGCAATGGACTTTTTTGCATTTACAGGTCACCTGATGTGCGTAAAAGTCACATGATCATGCTTTTAAAATGGCATGGCATGTTTGGTTAAGGGACAAAGCAGAAGAGGTGTTCCACTTAAAGGGACAGTAAGTAGGATTTTCCCCCATGTAGTTGTGAAATTTTATTTTGCATTCAAACGAATAGTGCTCTCTAGCGCCTCACGTTTCCTCACTGATCTCCTTGTCCGTTTCAGCTGGTTCACGTGTTCTGAATGAAAACGCATTGTGGAAACACATTGGTAGGCTAGTGCTTTTTGTCCCTCTATGCTATTATAGTTTATCAGTATGTCGGAACGACATGGAAGCCTCCTTGGACTTACCCATTCAATGTAAGTAAAAAGAAATTCAAAGCTTACAAAGAATTTTGGCAGAGGTCATTTGACACAGAGGAGGACATATTTATGAATAAAGACTTTGATTTTGATTAATATAACACTTAAAATCCTACTTACTGCCCCTTTAATGTGGGGTCAAAATACGATTCGGGAGTTTACTGCTCTGTATGCTTTTCAGTCGTTTTCATAGTATTTTGATGTCATCCTCATGTCGGCCTGCGTGGCGCTGTACATTCTTTGGTAAAAAATTAGTATTTAACTCTTTCCCCGCCTTTGACGAGCTATCTTGTCGACTAGAAAAACATTTGCATGAAAAACGTGTCCCTGATGATTTTTTATGATTATCTGTAATACCGCGATTATACACTTGATAGCGCACTTACCCAATTTATAAAAATACTAAAGCAAAAAAATATTTATTAATTTTACACTATGTGTATAATCGTTCTGAATCTGATCTCTAACAAAATTTCTTTAAAAAATGCAATTATTTTAGCTTTTTGCTAAAAAAAGGATTTTTGAAGTAAAATACCCATATTTAAAAAAATATATAGATAGGATGAAACGTTTGTTGGTTTATTGTTTGTTTGAAAGCAGATGGTATGTTTATATATTTTTAGAAAAAAAAATGTGGAAGGCATTTTGTGAAACTTTTGTAAAAATCACAAAAAATGCTGGCGGGGAATAAGTTAATTACTACTTACTAATTACATGTTCAATCACGTAATTAGATTACTGTACAAATTACTCTCTCCAAAAAGTATTTCATTACTTATTAGTAGTGGTGCAACGGATCGCAGTTGATCCGTGATCCGTACGGATCACGACCCACGGTTCGGCTCGCATGTGATTCGCGGATTAATACGCAAATTTAAATAGGGAAAGTTTATCATTTGTAAGTATTATAAAGGTTTGCAAATGTTAACATTCAAGTGATTTTAAACAGTTTAACTGCAAAACGGCGCTAAAGTGATCAGTTTACTTTACGCACAAACGCACGCGTGCGGTTGAATGCGTCCGGTCCAGCTCGAGGTCCATCATCCTTCAAAGATCAGAACTCTTGATGTTTAAATTTCAGAGAGTTGCGCTACTCTCTCTCATACTGTACACAGCAAAATCACCAGTGTTAAATTTTCAGGGATGGTGTTAAATACACAGTGTTGATGCTGTTTTAACACTATCTGGTAATAAAATAACACTGCCATTGCTAGGCCAGTGTTATATTCACGACAGTGTCAGTGTAAAACAAGGGTGTTATCAGATTTCACTCTGAGCGGTGTAAATCAAGCCACGCCTCCACTAAACATATCCTGTCAGGGATTTTACCGCCATTTTCTTTCACAGGAGGACTGAAGAGATCAGGTAAATCAGTCTCATAATATTCACATGGTTTAGCTAAATTAAACTGTTATTTCTCTGTATGACTCTACGCAGCCATATTCCAAAAAACCTAAATAAGATATTTTTCCCATTTTATTTCCCCTTTGTTCGTTATTTGGTTCAGTTTAATCAGAGCTACCTTGTGTTACGTTGTTCCCTTGTTAGTTTAGTATAAAGTTAAACTGCTAGCTAAAAGTTTAAAACCAAGAAGGATAATATTAACAGGAGATATGAACGAAAGAATTGAACCATGATAAAACGCGACATGCACTACAAATTGAAGGTATGAAATTAAGTTAAATGAAAGCTCGTTTATTCACCATATGATGCTCGTTATAAGGTAATCATATAGGCTAGATACCGTGAGTTAACGAGGTCGTTTACATGCACGTGAGTGCACTGATATCGGTTAATTATTCAAATTACTGAAAAACACGGAGAAAACCGCAACCGCATCGTCATATGTTTTTTAAGATGTATGCAAACAGGGGAAATATCGCCAAACCAACAATTAATTTGACCAAAACCCCACAATATATCATCATTTGTATGCACAGATTGGATGCATTGTGTGTTGTAAGCTTTTCGTGGCGCTAGATGTCAGACAGATGCAAATGGCAAATACATACGAAAGTGTAAAACGTGTATGGCGAACATTTGTTTTTTTCTGTCATTATAGATGCTAGTTTGATGAAAGTTCACACTGAGTGCTTCAAATCATTCAGAAGAGATGCTGTTTTTAGGGCAGTTTATTAAAGAAGACCTAACATGGATGACTTCCAATGAGAAACGACTGCTAATACTTATATAAATTCATTACAGAAGGTAAGTTTATATATTTATACATATAAATCATTTTATTTGACATAACTGAACAGTTAACCAATCTTTTTAGTATATGTAGTTTTGTACATATTATTATTATTATTATTATTATTATTATTAATCTGGAAAGAAACTCACATGACCTGCTGCCAACTTTAATAAAAATATATTATCTTCTCATACATCGTTTTGCTATTGATGTCATATTAAATAGCAATCAAATTGATTACTATTTTGAAAATGTATAAATGAAGATTCATATTGTCTTGAGTGCTGTTTTTAATATAAAAAGAATGTTGAGTTTTCAGAGTCTTTATTGTCTTTTTTTGTGATAGGACCCTACCAGACTATATTTGAATACGGCATACCCATGAATTCTGGAACTGTTATTCCTTAACCCAGTTTGGAGGATAAGAGCTTACCAACTAGTTATGTGAGTACACACAGTACATTTGTACTGTACACTGTCTCTAACATGATTTATTATACTGAGATGATTTTGATTCAAATAACGGTTAAAACTGCACCCTTTTTGGTATTTTCTTGACTCTTTTTGTCTTTGAAAATCTGCAGAAATATGCTGAGGTGATGTATTGCAAAATAGCCAACATACAACAATATGGATGACCCTCTGTCTGGTCAACAGGAGTTTAAATATGGTAAGTGTACATGGGTTTGCTACTTTTACGGTTTTAAAGTTTAACTGTATACTCATGGTGTTTAAATTCTGTTTTGCTAGGACGGGACAGTGATGTGGCAGCTCTTCCCTGGCTCATTCACCTCTTGCCTTCATTTGTGAAAGGAAGAAAGACTGGAGAGGGTCAATGTGCAACTGAAGCTACTGATTGTGCTGTGTAAGTTTTTTAGTATTTTGTTCTAGTTATTTATTCAGCAGTTAGTTTGCTTGCATTGTTCACCCCATGTAAATGCATACAAGTTCATAAATACACATCAAATACATTGATCAAATACACTCTTTTAAAACACACTTAGGTGATGTGCATCAATCCATGCTTTGAGGTGGATGAATCAGCACATCCCTGCCTGCACTGCGTTGGGAACAGAAGTTGCATCCAGAATTTTTGCATCATTCTGGACCAAAAAGCCATTCCCTCCATGATGAAGACCACTGATGCAGCCTTCCACTACATCATGAGTAAAACAACTACAGAACTAAATACCAGGTTGGAACGTATTTAAGAAAAATGAAACGTCTTTTGAATTGAAATGTCTGTTTTGTTATGGAAAAATCTTTAGTATTGTGAAGGATAAGCATTTCTGCCTGCCAGTAAGGTAATTGCAGTGTATTTTAATGTTCAAGTTTTGAGTAGGGTGGCTAATTTTTTTAACTCTCATTTGATATATTAAAGACCTTATAATAAGTGGTTTTCATGTCACTGCGCTGTGGTATAAGAAACTTTCATTATTCCATACTGTATTCTGTATTCTAATTGTAGCTGAGGTATTTAAATAAGCAGTATTAAATGCAAAGTGTTGTGTGTATCAATGTAAATATTAAATGTGATGTACTTTAATAAAAAGAGGTTTTGCAATATTTCTTGTCATTTGTCTTTTATAGAAACAACCCATTAGCAACAAAAGTGGCTATTAATCAGTATTTTAACACTTAACATTGTTGAATTCACATTACACCGGTGTTGACTTTAAATTAGGAGTGTTAATTTTTAACACTGTATTTCTGTGCCAACACCAGTGTAGTGTGGAAACAACAATGAATAGTGTTGAACAAAGTGTAAAATTTAACAATATTGAGTGTTAAATTAACATATAATGAGTGTTGTTAAATTAACACTACACTTTTGACTAAATTAACACAGTGTAGTGTGGACACATATACACACTTTTCCAGTGTTAAATTTGACACCCTGGGTGTTATTTTAACACCAGTGATTTTGCTGTGTAGTGTATTAAAATACATTTGGCTAATAGAGCAATGAAAAACAACGTAACGTTTTTATGTGGGACGACTGTAATGCTGCGCCGTCTGTAATTCGCCCTCTGTCTGTGTCTGTGCGCTCGTTTAAGGGGACTCGGTAGTGCACAAACGGAGAGATGCAGTCTGTGCATATTTGGTCTTAAAGAGACAGTAAGCTCAATTGACCTACTTAAGTCTGTGTCATTAATGTTAATCAAAGAACCCAAGACAAAGAGAAAATCACTGCTGAAGCTTTAAAAAAATAATAATTACATTTAATTAATACAATAAATGCAGTGTTATTATTCATTTGATTTCTGTAACTAATGATTTTAGACCTTACTTAATGTGCAACCTTGTTCTTTTTATAAATGTTTGTAATTTCTTGATTTGTTATTAGAATTTTCCCATACTTTTTTTTTGCTGATCCGAAAAATGATCCGATCCGTGCCTCAAAATCCGTAATGTGATCCGAACCGTGAGTTTTGTGATCCGTTGCACCCCTACTTATTAGTAATTACTTTCTAAATCTTATTTAGTAAACGATACAAAGATTGGCTTAAAACGGTTTGAATAAGTAAAAAAAAATCAATTTATGTGGTCACACTTTTTAAGGTTCAATTCTCACTATTAACTAACTTTTAACTACTTTTGCCTCCATATACTCCCAATTACTGCTTATTAATACCTAGCATAGTTCTTAAGTTTAAGTATTGGTAGGAATTGGGTAGGATTAAGGATGTAGAATAAGGTTTTGCAGAATCAGGCATTAATATGTGCTTTTTAAGTGCTAATAAACAGCCAATATCAGAGTAATATTAATGCTAATAATAACCAACAAGTTAATAGTGAGAATTGGAAACTACACTACTATTATTGTTATTAACTCAACAAAGTATTTAAAGTGAGAGAGATACATAACATCAGACTTAAAATTTTGCCAGCGCCAGCATTTTTCATGATTTTCACAAAAGTTTATGCCTTCCAGAAAATGTTCTTCTTTAAATATATTAACAAACAATATATCAAAAGAAAGAACAGACCTGCTGCTTTCAAAAAAAAAAAACTGTTTAATCCTACCTTCATTAGTTCTCTTTTTATCACCTCTCAAATATGGGTACTTGGGTAGGTTTCTTCAAAAACTCCCATTTTTGAGCAAAAAGCTGAGATAATTCCATGTTTGTGAAGGTTGTTTGAATGGGATCAGATGTAGAGCGATCTTTAAAACATACATGGAGTTCTTTCTCTTTCACCTGGTGGATAATAGCGGTATTGCGGAAAGCCGGAAATTCTCGTCATTGGCAGGGAAGCGTTTTCTCTTAATTGACGAGATTGACGAGATAGGGGCGGCAGTGGCTCAGTGGTTCATGTAGGTTGTCTACAAATCGGAAGGTTGGTGGTCCAATCCCCGGCTCCACCTGACCAAGTGTCGAGGTGTCCTTGAGCAGACACCTAACCCCAGCTGCTCCCGACGAGCTGGATGGCGCCTTGCATGGCTGACGTCGCCGTCGGTGTATGAATGTGTGTGTGAATGGGTGAATGTGAGGCAATATTGTAAAGCGCTTTGGATGGCCATGGGTCTATGAAAGCGCTATATAAATGCAGTCCATTTACCATTTACCATTTACCAGATATCTTGTTAATGGCGGCGAAAAAGTTAAATTCAAGGAAAAAGTAAGTAAATTACAGTAACTAATTCCTTAATAGTTATACCCAACTAATCGAATACACCTGTCGAATGACTTCTCACCAGACAACAATGATGCTAGAGCATCTGTATCTCAAAACAAAGACCATACACACTGATGCTAAACCCGTAGACCTTTTAAACAATGTAAAGTAATTTTAATATTATTAATGTTTGTAGACAGTAGGCTATATAGATATTTTTGGCAGCGTTAAAAAAACTGACGTCATCCCGCACCCGAACTAGTGCGCATCGAGAGGTTAACTCTTTCCCTTTTATCTCGTCAACTAAGAGAAAACATTTGCATGAAAAATGTGTTCCTGATGATTTTTTATGATTAAAACCAACTTTTTATGGTTAACTAACTTTTTTATGGTTAATTAACTACTTTTTCCTCAATATACTCCTAATTACTGCTTATAAATACTTAGGATCGTATTTCTTAAGTTTAAGTATTGGTTGGAATTGGGTAGGATTAAG
This sequence comes from Paramisgurnus dabryanus, assembly GCF_030506205.2. Lineage (NCBI taxonomy): Eukaryota > Metazoa > Chordata > Actinopteri > Cypriniformes > Cobitidae > Paramisgurnus > Paramisgurnus dabryanus. Next base: position 32,350,046 of record NC_133352.1, read on the forward strand.
GATGTAGAATAAGGTTTTACAGAATCAGGCATTAATATGTGCTTTTAAGTACTAATTAACAGCTAATATCTCAGTAATATTAATGCTAATAACCAACCAGTTAATAGTGAGAATTGGAAACTACACTTCTATTATTGTTATTAACTCAACAAAGTATTTAAAGTGTGAAGGATACATAAAAAAATGCGTTTTAACATTAGACTTAAAATTTTATTGTTAAATTCAAGGAAAAAGTAAGTAAATTACAATAACTAATTCCTTAATAGTTAAACCCAACTTTGATGCCGTATGACGTCGAATACACCTGTTCAATGACTTATCGCCAGACAACAAAATTCTGTTTTAGTCGCATAATATTGATTAATGAAATGATGTCATTACGCAATCATTTTTTGTCGTCATTAAGACAAAACAACGGTAGGTTTTGCGCAAATCTTTAATGGAAACTCAGCTACTGTTCCTGTAGCTTATTTTATAAAGCATTTCAACAGCATTGCAAAAAGTGAACCCCAGTTAACAATTGTACCTTGTAATGCACTGCAAGTCACTTTGGATTAAAGTGTGTAGCTAACACATTAATGTTCAAATGTAAATGTAAAAGCAGGAAACTACAGTACAGTTCACATCTTCAATATTTATGCAATATTCGTTCTGCTTTTCACGATTAATTATACCGTGCGCATTTGAATAGTTAAATGATTCGAATCTCCATACTGTGTGTATTTTGTGTACACCATAACAGCATGTCTTTTCCACAAGGGTAGGGAAAGATGAGTTTATCCAATCATTCCTGCACGACAATAATGTTGATCAGGTGCTACGCTGTCCTGACACTGCATCTGTTCTCGGCTTTAAATAGATCCAGAGAGAAGCTTTTAAAGACTGCACATATTTTCCTTCAACCCGCAGTCCATCCCGATTGCAGGAGGATATTAGCTCCATTAGCCTTGGCTTTGAGCCAAAGGATGGATGTGGACAGGCCGGAGGACATGATTCACGCTTCGAACAGGGAGGGGGGTCGTGGGGTAGGCCGTAAGTCACGCGGGGGGTGCATACGGGGCTTCCGCTCCACTTTACTCAAGCAGCCAGCGATCAATGACATTGAACCATTTACAGGCACTCCCTATTCAGACGGTATTGTGAGACATGCTCACGCCGTGAGTAATTTCTACATGCGCATGCTGCAGAACTGCATGCTGGGGGATCAATGGATGGAGCGACACGATGATGAAGAAGGGAGTGAATGAAATGAGTGCGGAGAAACGGGGGAAGAGTGACTGTCCGGAAAATAAATTCAATACAAAGGGGGTTAAAAGCGATTGATGTTATACTGTACTAGTATTTTTAAAGTGAACACAGTGTACACACACACAGCACACTACAGAATGCAATTTCTTTGTGTGTGACATACATTTATATTTACATCTATTTAAAAGATTACTTTATGCAACTATGCTGTCAGAAATAAAGCTACAAAAGCTGTCACCAAGGCGGTTACCTTTCAAAAAGGTAATTTACTGTAAAAAATTATATCAACTCAACGCATATTTTTATGTTACTTTAACTTAACAAATTAATTTAAACAATTTTAATTTTTTAATAAGTTATGTCAACTTATCACTAGTGCTGTGGCGGATTGCAGTTGATCCATGATCCATATGGATCACGACCCATGGTTCTTTAATACGCAAATTTAAATTTAAAGGGAAAGTTTATCATTTGCGCGTATTTCAAAGGCTTGCAAATATTAACATTCAAGTAATTTTAAACAATTTATCCATAAAAAGACACTAAAGTGAGCAGATTTCTGTATACACAGACGCACATGCAGTTGAATGTGTCTGGTCCAGCTCCAGTCAGACGTGATCATCCCTACCCCTTCAAAGATCTGAACTCTTGATGTGTAAAGTTTAGAGAGGGTTGCGCTACTGTGTCTCTAACTGTAGTCGATTAAAATACATTTAGCGAATAGAACAATGAAAAACAAAGTAACATTTTTATGTGGAGCGACTGTTATGCGCTGTTTGGAATTCGCCCTACGGCTGTGTGTGTGTGCGCACGTTTAAGGGCACTCAATAGTGCACACACGGAGAGACGCGTTTCAAAAAGCAAGCGAATCTTTCTGTTTTTAACAGGGCACATACAAACAAATTGATCTCCACAGTATTCTTTTTCTAATAAAAACGTGTTTATGTCTTATGTTTATGTATAGACTATAGTCAGAAACCAGTCCTGCTTATCTTAAAGAGACCTTAACCTCAATTAACCTACTTAAGTCTGTGTCATTAATGAAGAGAAAATCACTTCTGTGGCTCTAAAAAATAATATAATTATATTTAATTTATACAATAAATACAGCGTTTTTATTCATTTGACTTTTAGACTTTACTTTATGTGCAACTTTGTTCTTTTTTATAAATGTTTGTAATTTCTTGATTTGTTATTCGATTTTTCCCACCCCTTTTTTGCATCCAAAAATTGATCCGATCCATGCCTCAAAACCGTAATGTGATCCGAACTGTGAGTTTTGTGATCTGTCACACCTCTACTTATCAAAAGTCAAAACTTAAAATAGTAGGTTGAATTGAACAAAGTCGTTTTAACTTTTTGTCAAGGGTGCATATTAATGCCTTAAAGGTACATAATTGTACCAAATGTATAAATCTCTGTACCCAAATACTAAACATTAGGACCTGTTTAAAAGGGTACTGTCCCACTTACAACTTTTATAGTGTTTAGGGATGTTTTTAATTACATATCCCTAAACACCAAGCAAACTTATGAAATAAGCACATTATAAACATTTATCAAAACATTGCAAACGTTAAAGCAAATAAAGCATTAATTGAAATATTTGCAAAATTGGTACATTAAGTTTAATTACATTAAATTTTCTTTTATATTTTTAATTTGGTATTTAAGTTAATTTGGGGTTTTATATTAAATCTGTTATATTTAGGTCCTTTTAATAGTATTTGTTTTAATGGATGAAATAATGTTGTTTATTTGTGTAATTTTTTTTTTTTTTACTATGTAAAGCACTTTGAGTCGCATGTTAGGTTTGAAAGGTGCTATATACTCTAAAAAAAGTTATATTATAGTATTATTATTATTAAATGTGAAATACGCATAAACAACCAACAATTGATTTGGGCTGCTAAAAGTTTTATCTCTGGATAAAAAATGTAAAATAAAGCAACTCACAAATGGTCATGTTACGATGCACTTTGTCAGAAATATTTATCTTATTGTTTCACAAGCTATAATAGCTGTAGTAGATAAATACTATGCAGTAAACAATACAATAGTAGTCAGAGACTGACAGACAGGAGGGCAGCGCTGCGTGTGCAGGAGTGAGTTTTATGTCAAACTCATTAAGCTGAGTGCTGGGCTTTCAATGGCTGTTTGCTAGAGACTAATTTCACAGTAAATCCAAACTGAATGCACACAGAAACTTCATTAATGCCTGCACCAGTGGCGGCCGGTGACTTCTTTATTGAGGGCACACGATGCAAAGCCCATCAAAACATGTATTTAGCCCGCCATGTGTGTGGCTCGCCATGTCAAAATATGTGTTCGGCGCACAATGTAAATCTATCTGCATCATGCATCATGTCAAAATACATCCCTGCTGCAGAAGCTTTGAAGGGGTTTATGATAAAAGGGGCGCTCACGTTTGTCAGATACTCACTTAATCTCAAGTGTAATCATAGTTTAAAGTGTCTTGCGAGTTTTTCGTGAACATCTCTTTTATAATAAACCCTCTCGATATGCATGCAGCAGGCACATATTTTGACATGACGCATGATGCATATAGGTTAACATGACGCACTGAACACATATTTTGACATGATGAGCCACACACGACACTCCAAACACATTTTGAATTCGCCCCCCCCCTCAGAAGTAAAGTCACCGGCTGCCACTGGCAAAAAAAATAACAAGCACAATTTGCTATCCATACTGTATTACTGAATGAAACAACAATATTCAGAGGGAAATTGCGTAGGGTGGGGCTTGATCTTATTATATTTTTGATATTGGACATTACTTATTATTGGCCCTGGTAGCCATGATCACATGAGCACAGAAAAAAAGTTGCAGAGAGGTGGGGAAAAAGTGGTTGTACTGTATTTTGATGTGTAGGCCTGGTAAAAAAACTAATATTTTTATTTCTTACAGTAACCCCTCTGATTAATCATGCACAATGAATCAAGGATATTCATTAAAGGTATAGTTTGCCATCATTTACTTACCCTCAAATTGTTTAAAACCTGTATATAGTTCTTTGTTCTGCTAAACACAAAGAAAGATATTTAAAGCAATATTTGTAACCAAACCGTTTTGCAGCACCAATGATTTTTATAGTCCTACTATAGAAGTCAACGGTGCCCCTGCTTCCTGCTTGATTTACAAATATCTTCCCTTGTGTTCAGGATAACAAAGAAATGTATACGTTTAAAACAACTTGAGGGTAAGTTAATGATGACAGAATAAACATTTTTGGGTGAACGATCTCTGTAAAGGAACAGAGTCCCAAAAATGAATCTTTTGGGGCCGATCACACCAAACGCGTTTATGGCAGTCGCAGGCACATTTTTTTGTTTTTCTATTGGCAGTAAAGGGGCTTGCACACCAAAACTTTTAAATGCAGCTGAAAACGCCTGGAGGACGCCAAATGACAGCTGTTTTTTCAACTGAGTGACAGCTTTCTTCTTGGTAGCTGTTATACTTGAGCTGTGAGCCGGTTGGTTGTTGTGATATTTGCCCTGCCCTTCCTCCACTGTGATTGGACGGTCGTGTGAGAACTGACATTGACAAGTGGAGCTTTTCACCCAAAGTTAAATCTCTTTCAACTGTAGACACTCAGTGCTTTTTTTTAAACGCTGCATTTCCATTGGAAACAATTAAAAACATGCGTTGGGCGCAGGCGTAAAAGCTTTGGTGTGCACGCCCCCTAAATGTTATGCACGCTGTTTATGCACCTTATGGTTGCAATAAGCCCTAAACGGACAGACTGCAGTAATGAAATCATCTGAAAATCTTTTAATAATTAGAATAGAAAATAATTAGAGAAGATGCCTGGTGTTCTGTCGAAGTCTGTTCCCTCTGTGTGTTTCTTATAGCGTTTTCATCACGTTACGTTTATAATTTATTTAGAAACATTTAAACATAAGTCATTATTAGTCATTATTTACTCATCATAAGAAACATTCCACACCACTTTGACTACTGCGTATCACAAAAATAAAAAAACGGACGAGGCGTTTGAAGTTGAGGCGCTCGCTGTTGCACTATTTTTTGAACCGCCAGGGGGCGACGCGAGCAATCAAATTAAAACACAAACAAAAAGAAGAGAATAGAAGAAGTCGTCCAATGGAACAACCCTGGTGCTTTTAACATCAGAGTTTGATATATAAATATGAGAACATGAATAAAACAACAATCTTTTAAATATGTCTTTATTAAACATTATCATTTCATTAACGTTTTTACTAAACAAACAGTACAGACATCTTAAGGTTTGTATTTTATTCCTCGTCCAGTGGTTCATTCAATACAAATATAAGCCAAACATTCTGAATCATGTAAAATAATTCGTGTTTTAAACTGCAAAGTTTCTATACTTTACTTCCAGAGTGTCAGATAAAAAAAATGAAGAGTTTGGTTCCAAAACGCAATAAATCCATTATGACAAATTTCGGTAAAAACGTGTTTTCTATACCAAGAAAGTGTCAAGATGAAAACCACTATTTTCTGTTACAAACTTTCACATAGCATCTTTGGGTTTTAAAAACATAAAAAATTCAAATCCATAACTTGATTTTCAAAGATTTATTATAAAAACTGATAATTTTTTCCACAAAATGCAATAAATCCATGACAAGTTTTTATTCAAAATGCTATAAATCTATTGAATCAATAGCCTATATAAATGTGCATTCATCTTTGCCATGTTATATTCATTTAGTTGACTAGTTGTACACACTACTAATTAAAAATATAAACATTAATCAAAACACTTACTTTGTGATATTAAGAATTGCTGCAGTTATACTTGACGTCGTCGCTTTACGTTTTTCACAGCGATCAGCTATAAAATTTTTTGGTCCTGCTCGATTTTCGTTGAGTTTGAGTAAAATTATGGAAAGTTTTTCGTAAGATCCCCTGGGGTCAATGTGTTATCATGACAGAAACTTGATGCTGTCGGCCTGGGCAAACAAGCACCCGTCTCCTGAGTGCCTCTTGCGTAAATTATTAGATGTTGATGACTTACGTTTCTTTCCCGTCACAGAAAACCATCACAGGTTTATCAATGCTATTAAAGTATTATTTAGTTTTTGTTTGTTTGTTGATCACGAAGTACAAAGTAGATGAGGAAAACTAGGACTCCGTGTACTCAGCGCGCCGCCATTGTTTGTTTACATTGCGTGAATGGTGCGCGGTAATTCCTGGAACGGATTTATTGTGTTCTGTAAGAAAGGAGGAGTGGCGTTTATTGCGTTTTGGAAAAAGGGAGAAAAGATGACAGAATAACACGGCGATATTGGATTTTGCGTAAAATTAAGAATGTACTTTTTAATACTGACCTGATATAATACTGATTCTGGCAGTAACTAACTTTTTTCAAAAATGGAGTTTATTGCGTTTTGGAACCAAACTCTTCAAATATATACATTGTTTTGCTTGGATTGATCAAAGAGATACGTCAGGCTTGCCTGCTCGGACAGAATCGCCTCGAGTTCGTTCATTTTCGGATGCAGAGCCGCGCGCAAAGTTACACATAGAGTATAAACATAACTTAAGTAAGCTCTCACTCATTTTTCCCCGGCCTTAATTTGAGACCGGCCTTTATTTGTCCGCGATGACCACGCCCCCGGCCACTATCAGAGGCCCGGCGTTTATTTGAATACCAGCTTTTATTTGAGGAATTACAGTATCTTGAAAACACAAGACTTCTAATTAAGCCATATGATGGGTTTTTAAGAGCTATGGCAGTGGGCGAGATATGAAAAATTACTTATTTGTCTTTTCTTTCAAATCAGCTTGACTGCCCCTGTAGCTGGTTGCATAAACATCTGCCAAGTTATGACTTTCCCGATTACACCAATCTACCTTTTCATGTAACTGACTGCAAAAGTTATATCCAGACTAGTTTAAGCAGTATATATCCGGCCACTGGTCACTAGATGACGAACTACAAGTGAATATTCTGCCCATAACAACATCAAGATCAGTAATAGCAGCAATAACAGGAATGTCATGTTGGGGTGAGTTATTCCTTGAAGAATGGAAACATGGGGAATTCTGATTGGAGAGCTGGGAGGGTGTGTTTTCATTAAGTATATTTGGCTCGTGTATGTGACAGACTCTTGGCACTGGAGCTCAAGAATTTAGCCCACGGGTCCAGCTGGGTTTGACGTCACACACAAACATACACAAAGATGTAAACACTCAGACTCCTCCTAAATGACCCCTTCTTCAAGGACATTCTGAATTGTCGATTTTCAAGACAATTTTCTCTCTCTCTCTGACACACATACACACACCTTTACTCTATGCTTTCAAATACTGCAGACCATTACCCTGCTGACCCCCCATATGGCCACTAGAGCAAATCTCTCTCTCTTTTTCTCCGTCTGTACTGTTATATATAGTTGATATCTGTCCTGTCTGTTCTTGGAGTGCATAATCTGCCAAAATGACACAGTTTATCTTTATTAAGAGCAGAAAATCATCTGAAGCTTTTCACCAGACACACACACACACACGCACACACACACGCACACACACACACACACACACGCACACACACACACACACACACGCACACACACACACTCTGGTTTCCATGTTTTGTGGGGACATTCCATAGACGTAATGCATTTTATACCATACAAACTGTATATTCTATTCCCCTTACCTGCCCCATTCCCTAACCCCAACCATCACAAAAACCTTTCTTGTACCTTAGATTTTCAATAAACATCATCTTGTTAGATTTATAAGCTTGTTTCCTCATGGGGACATCAAAATGTCCCCACAAGGTCACAAAAACACTGGTATTCCTATCTTTGTGGGGACAATTGGTCCCCACAACGTGATAATTACCAGGTACACACACACACACACACACACACACACACACACACACACACACACACACACACACACACAACACACACACACACACACACACACACACACACACACACACACACACACACACACACACACACACACATATTCTGGTTTCCATGTTTTGTGGGGACATTCCATAGGCGTAATGCATTTTATACCACACAAACTGTATATTCTATTCCCCTTACCTACCCCATTCCCTAACCCCAACCATCACAGAAACCCTTCTACTACTTCACATTTTCAATAAACATCATTTTGTTTGATTTATAAGCTTGTTTCCTCATTGGGACATCAAAATGTCCCCACAAGGTCACAAAAACACTGGTATTCCTATCTTTGTGGGGACAATTGGTCCCCACAACGTGATAATTACCAGGTACACACACACACACACACACACACACACGCACAGACACATGCACATACAGAAAACACAGGCACACACAGAGACAGACAGACAGATAGATAGATAGATAGACAGACATACACACGCACACAAACACACACATGAACATACAGACAGACACGTGCATAGGCTCACACACAGAGACAGACAGACACACGCATGCACGCATACACGCACACGCAAACGCACACACACACACACACACACACACACACACAGACAGACAGACAGACAGACACGTGTAGAGACACAGGCACACACGGACACATAGATACGTGCACAGACACACACACACAGACAGACAGACACGTGTAGAGACACAGGCACACACGGACACATAGATACGTGCACAGACACACACACACACACACACACACACACACACACACACACACACACACACACACACACACACACACACACATACTGGTTTTTGTGGTTTATAAAGACTTTGATCACCAAACCAGTAGGGTGGTGGTTTAAAGGGACCCACCTTTCCCAATGCCCTACAGAGATGTTAACAATATCAAAAAAATTATTTTGATCTGCAGATGAAATATCTGGCCTCAAATTTATTATACACACAACAGAACTGATAATATAACAACATGATATTTTGGTGGTACAGAAGGCCATTCCCGCCCCCTCCAAAAAGTTCCCGCCCTAGACAAATTTGGTGTTTGTAAAGTCCTGACTGATTTATGAGGACATCAATTTTACAATACACAAAAGATGTAAGTTTGCTGGCTTAAAGGGACAAATATGTTTTACTGGCACGTTACCATACACAACACACACGTGTGATAACGGTGTATTGTGAAGACCAATGTGATTAAAGAGAACTCGATCACCCATACTATACACAATTAAAGATTTTACAACATTATAAGGACAAATGTGTTTTACTGGCACGTTACCATACACAACACACACGTGTGATAACTGTGTATTGTGAAGACCAATGTGATTAAAGAGAACTCGATCACCCATACTATACACAATTAAAGATTTTACAACATTATAAGGACAAATGTGTTTTACTGGCACGTTACCATACACAACACACACGTGTGATAACTGTGTATTGTGAAGACCAATGTGATTAAAGAGAACTCGATCACCCATACTATACACAATATGATTTGGCAACATTATAAGGACAAATGTGTTTTACTGGCACGTTACCATACACAACACAAACATGACAACACTGTGTAATAGGGATGTGCATTTCCAAAACTAAGTCTGATGTGATACGCATCTCGATGCATAGCCTACGATGCGATACATTTAAAATATATAATATATGTAAGGAATAATTGACGACGGGCCATTGAATTATAAGAAAATAATGCACACCCAGGTGACATTATTTTCAAATAATTCAAAGTACCGGAGTCAATTATTCCTCTTATACCACGGTTACCACAAACATTGCTCTGGTGCCTATTAAGACATTTGACAACTTAGGTGTGCGGTTATCAGAAATGAATGCATACCCACGGAACATTTCTCAGCCAATCAGAATACAGCATTCAACAGACCGTGGTATAAGCTTTGCAATTTAATATGGTACACTCTTAAAACAGTATATAAAACATTTAATGTGTTGTCCCTAACTAGACACATATCTGTGTTATTATTGGAACAACACATTTTGCACAATGCACCAAGCACATCAGGGAATCTTCCCATCACTACTGTGTATAATCAAGACTAAGGTGACTTGAGAGAACTGGATCACCCCTAAAATACACAATGAAAGACCAAACAACATTTTAAGGACAAAAGTGTTTTAATAGCACATTACCATACAAACTGGTAAACCAAGAGATTTAAAGGGATAGTTCACCCAAAAATTAAAATTCTGTCATAATTATCTAACTCTCATTATGTTACAAACCTGTATTAATTTTTTTTTGTTCTGATGAACACAAAATGAAGATGTTTTGAGAAATGTTTGTAACCAAGGATAATTATGACAGAATTTTCATTTTTGGGGGAACTATCCCTTTAAGCATGATGTGCCAATTTACTGAGTAAAAAATGCACATATAACATATTTTTACTTGTAAAGTATTTGAACATTGAAAGTGTTAGGGCCCAGTAACCGGCTCAAGGTTGCAACAAAAGCCATATAGAGTAAACTGTAATCTAAACAAAATTGCCCATTGAAAACAAGGCACGCTGAGAAGATGACAAAGCACTGAAACATAAGATGCCCTCACTAAACTTAAATTCACCATAGTTTCAAAAAACTGTAAAAGGACAGTTCACCCAAAAATGGAAATTCTGTCACCATTTTAACTCTGTATGTCAGACTTTCTTCTGCAGAACACAAAGGAATATATTCTGAAGAATGTTAGTAACTGAAGAAAAAATGGAAAATGAATCTCTTTACCTCTATTGAATGAACACAAACCAATGCAAGTCAACAAGTACCTCCGTTGTTTAAATATTCTTCTAAATATCTTCCTTTGCCTTCTCCAGAAGGAAGGAAGCCATACAGGGTAAATGACAACAGGGTGAGTAAATGACAGATTTTCCCCTTTTGGGTGAACTATCACGAAGATAAACTCTAGAAGCTGTCAAGAAAAGCAACAAAGAAATCAAGAATACACTTTCAAATAATTGGCATACTGATCGACTAACAAGGATCGATCACTTAATTTGGGTTTTTCTTTTCAAACTAATGCCGCGATTTCGTACGAAATCTCGAATGTTTTGTGCAGTGCGCCTTGCCAAAATGGGATCCTCAGCAGTCTTACACTGCTGGCATTCAGTCAATGTGGCCAGTTTTCCTTTAGTTATGTGTGATTTGAAGTGTTTCATCACAGCCGTAACCTCAGCGGTTGACCAGCACACTTTTTGACCTTTCCGTGGGTTCCCAATTTCAGTCTCACTCTCTGTGCACAAGAATGCATACCTTAGTAAGCTTTCATTTTATAGTTCATGTACTTACATTGATGGCTGTGTTCTAATGTAAAACCTCAGGTACCTGGACAAACTTCAGCAGCCGTTTCAATGGGCATCTGCATATCTGCTGTGACAACATTGATACACTGATAAGAAAACAGCTCAACCATCCTTAACACACATAAAGTACAATTCAAAAGTCTTAAGCACATTTATAGTATTTTCACCCCCACAAAATGTTTTAACCCAGTTATTTATAATTTGCTGTAGTATGTCAGTTGGTAACATCAGTTTACAGTTCTAAACATTCCTTTGCCATCATTTGTAATACTCCAGTGAGATTTTTGTATGGACAGTTCTGACAACAATGGATATGCTCCACATAGATATCTGATCTCACAGGGCTCTAGACTAACATTTGAGAGGGCACTGGTGCACCAGGACTTAATCTGGTAGCTTCAGAGTCATGAATTGGGGCAAGAAAGAAAGAAACACAGAAACTACATCCAAGTGTGTTTCATGCATAATTATATGTTTATAACCAATACAGATAAATTCTTGTTTATGGTAAACCTCTTTATTAGCATCTTTACCATACTCCTAGTTAGTACATCTTATGTAAACAGTAAAACTTACTGTATGCTTCTTTTTACTAAATCTTTTTCTCTTTACATATTTTAACTAATTTAACTTATATAAACATCCATTAAAGGTATTGCAGAGGATTTTATTTTTCCGGGTGGATCATCAAGACTATTGGTCCTCCTAGTCAATCAGGAGTGTTGTGCAATTGCATTGTTTAAAAAAGTGGAGAAGGCGGTTCTTTTGTAAAATTCGAGAAAATCCTTTGCTACACCTTTAAGTAAACATTAAAGTTTATTTAACATTATTATAATTGACATAATGAGAATTACAGACTAACGTCTTTGCTTTAAATATTGAACACTTACATGGAGTACTGCTGCACCTCAGTATACCACATTACAGTCGCAAATAATACGTCACTCTTTCATAGACGCACTTCCGTCAATCATAAAAAATATAACGGGGGTCGAATCAGGTTTATGTGCGGTCTTGCTTTTCATTGTATCCGCGTTAAAAGATGTCTGTGCATATTAAAGATCTGTAAAGTTGCAAAAATTAAAGTTTTAAATCTTTCTTTTTCAAACACGCCAATGCAATTAACTTATGGTTAAGCCACGCCCCTCCACTCACTCGGACAATCAATCAACATTCGATGACAGGCGCTATGGCAGCTATCACAGGAGGAGACATTTTACAGGAGGCAATTGATGATTTTTGGAGACAGAAAGACTATATATCATCTCGAAGTTACCGAACGGCAGCTAGAAGCTAACATTAACATTTTCTAATGTTAGGGTAACGTTACTTTAGAGATATTAAAGATAACCTTCAAATACGTTGTTGACTTAGCTTAGAACAGATGTAGACATCCTTGTTTAATTTATACACATTTAGTTGGTGTTGTGGTCTACCGCATAACTTAATCTGGATTCAGCAGACACTTATCTCGGTTGAGATGTGGCTTGGGAAAGGGTTAAAAATACACCTAGTGCCTTTCGGGACACCTGTGTCGGAGTTGCATGTACCCCATTGCACACCGTTTGACCATTTTCAACTTAAAATGACAAGAAATAACTTGAGTAAATGAATGAAAACTGACTAACTGCAATGGATTTCAATGGACGTGGAGGGAAAGAATGTATTGGATTGCTATGCGCACTGTGACTGGCTCATTGCATTTGGGGGCGTGGCTTAGCCATAGGTCAATTAGACGTCATACTGGTTTGAACATTTGCATAACACCACCCTAATGTATATGCAAAGATAGAGGGTGTTACTTTCAATCACGCTGTAGTATTGTTGTTTCCGCCATATCGAGTACGCGGTGTTTCTTTGCGAAAGACAAACTACTTTGTTTGGCCTTCCAGTAGAGTAAACATTAAAAAAACGGCGGTAAGATTTTATTTACAACGTTTCAGAACATTACAGTCCAAATGTTCGATTGTGTGCTGCACATTTTATGAAAGGAGTTTTTTTAACAAGATTTTTGTTCCAGAGTTCAGTTTAGCCACTATCCAGACCATTGAACAAACAGAGACCAGAAGTTAAGTTCCGTCCACTGTGCTGTCTACAGAGACCACGTTTTTTTATCGTGTGTTCAGGGGACAGGCAGCTAGCAGATAGTGAGGAGATGTTTACTGTATTAAAACAAAAAATATTTTATGGCCTAAAACCCGTGAATTCGCTCAGAGCACCTTTAATAAACAAATATACATAACAGAGTTGAGTTAACATACCAGCATGACTGGAGCCAGCAGCAGAAACAACACGACTGGAGGCAGCAGCAGAAACATCACGACTGGAGGCAGCAGCAGGGACATCATCTTCAGCATCACTTTCATCGGGACCACTGTCTTCAGAATCATTTACACTGATCTCATCTTAAAGTAAAAGTGACATTTACAACATGAGAAGAATCTGTTCATTTTGTATACAGTTCAACAATACAAAACATGACACCCACTCTTTACTCAACTGTTGAATAAGACTTCACATCATTCTTCAAACCCTCCTTATAAATGTAATAAGACTAACTAAACCACATACGCTAGCATGGACATACCTTCAAGCTCAATGTCGTCAAGGGACTTTCCCTGAAGATCAGGAAGACAGCCCTTTTCCATAGCTAGCAGTAATTTCGATATCTTAGCCAGTTGAGTTGTGGCTTCTGGCAGCCTGTAATAGTCGCGATGTACACGGATATCATGCCCTAAGAAATCGGCAACCTGATCCAATTCATTGTTTTTCAGGTTGAGGACTTGAGAGAGAGTAGCCACATGTTTCCTTAGGTGTGTTGATCGCAGAAACTCTGGATGTTGAGCTCCACATTCACTGGCAAAGACCCTAATACAGTCCTGGCCTCTGTAATGACTTAGGCAGTTAGGTCTAGCAAACAAGAAACTGTTGGTGTCCTGCACCTCACACTCACTTCTCCTTCTGACCAGCAGCGTCAATGCATCCACCATATCAGGTGAAAGAAGAACGGCCACCTTCCTTCCTCTTTTACCCCTGATCTCAACTCTACTGAAATGGCTGCAGAGTTTTTGTTCAAACCTGCTAAGACCCAAGGCAACATCATCGTGAAGAGAAGTGCTGTCCCTTTCTTGAAAGCTTTTAAGCTGCATTTTTGACACCTCTCCTGCACGCCGGCGATTAAAAACAATCATTCTTGCCAGAGTTGCTTTGGCTAGTGCTGCATAGCTCTGAGGTGACGCAGTCTCTTTTAGTTTCTCAAAGGCAGCATGTGCGCTCTTCTCAAGGAACTGATGAAGACACTGTACGTCTTTGGTGAAAGGCAGGGTCGATGGCTTGTTGAATCTGGCCTCATTCATTGTGACAAGTGCAGAGTGGGAGATCAACTCGGACCACTTTGAGGAATACAGCTTTTTGAATGTATCTGTTGAGGAAATCAGTTCTTTGTCTTCAGACATGAGTGCTCTGCAATGAATGATTTCACAGATCTTGTTTAATGAATGACCCAGTTTGAGTGCAAGACTTGGGCTTTTGTAGCAGTGACTCTCTTCATCATAGCCAGACACCCTCTGGACTGCTTGAATAAGTCGATAGAAATTAGCAGGTTTCACAGCTTCTTCAAGACTGTAAATAGAAAACTCTTTACGCAACGTCAACAACAATCTTCCAATTTCGCGGAGTTTCTGACGGATGTACTCAAATTTAGTAGAGTCATGTCCATGTTTGTTAAAGAACGACTGTGCAAGCTGAAGAATACTCCAGTCATTTTTAACAACAACAGAAATGTCATCGTGCTTCATCGCACCCAAAAGCTTCCAAACTCCTTTAGAGATCTGCTGACTGTGTGTCGACTCTGCCATAGTTGCAAGACCCAAAACCCTAGTCCTCCCTTGCTCTTCACCAGCATCCCTTGGTTTTGAGGGACATTTTCGCAAATGACGCCACAAATCTCTCCGTACAAACATCCCCTTACAGTACATGCAATGCACAAAGTCTTTTGCATCCTTTTCTTTTTTTGGTGCCCTTTTCATTTTAAGAGCCCCTTCTCCACACTGTAAAACATCTGTGTTGTGCTGATAATTGCCTTTGTTTCTGAGTTTTTGTAGCATCGCTTTGCGTTCCTTTGAGTGGACTGGGAGTGACAGTGCCTGTCCTACTTCAAATTCAGACATATGAGTTTTCAGATGGCGTGCTAACTTGGACTGGGGTTTCCCACAGATGTAACAGTAGTTCTTACTATTTGCTGAACAGGAGATCTGTGATGACTGCACACATTGATCTGATTCAAGCATGCTGGTTATTTGCCCTTTCTCTTGCACCTTACTTCCGTCTGCTGCATTCATGAGCTTTCCACTACAAGCCTCTTCACTGATTAATGAGGGGGATGACATCACCACATCTATTTCCCTGCGCAAATCTGAATCTGAGTTACTATCTAGTTCAACATCCTCTTCATGACAAAGTAAGTCAAACTCAGCTTCCCTTGCCATTGAGATTTGTTTTCCTTTGCCTTGATATGAATCCAGGGGGGGTACAGGTAAACTAAATTGTGAGGGGACAACCTTCTTTAATAGTGAGGGGTGATTAGCTTGATCCTGAGTTTCTGTTCTTGTTGTCAGATCTTCTGAACTGTCTGACTGACTCTCTGACTGTGGTATGTATTCCTCATCTGACAGCTCTTCTTCTGAACTTGTATCCTGTTGTCAAGATATTTATGATTACTTTTAAAGCAATTCACTGGGCAAGCATAAAATGAAATGATGTCTTACCATTGATGACTGTTTGTCATACAATTTGAAGTAGCAGGACTTGTGCCAAAAGCTGGAGCACACTATAAAAGAAATCATGTAGGAGAAAGTCATCAACCGTTGTGTCATATGGCAAGTATCAAGCTGCAAAAAAGACATACTAACATTTACATCTCAGTCCAATCCACTTAAATGCCACAACAGGTCCCACACATGCTGCACACTTGTCCATGCTCGATATTGTTGTAGAGGTCACATCATGTCTACAGACCTGCAAAGATAAAGAGTATTTCAGTACATACATGTAGAACTATATTATAACCTCACGTCATCCAAACTATTAACAATCATTAAAGAAAACATTTTAATGACTAAATGACTTAAAAGACCTTATTAATTCAAAAACGTGTGTAAACTTTTTTTAAGAGACACATGAAAGGAAATTTTGAATGCAAAATGCACATAAATGAATTAGACACATCTTAAGTACTTGTCAAAAGCAACATGTATTTCACCAATGTGGCCTAAAAGTTGCTTGTATAACATCGCAATGTATTGTTTTTGAATTGATAGCATTTAAAGGAATAGTTTAACCCAAAATTAAAATTATGTCATCAATAACCATTTTGTTATTTCAAACCTGTATGGGTTTAGAGCTTCTGAAGAACACAAAAGGAGATATTATGAAGAATGTTGGGAACTGAACAAAAGTGGCACCCATTCACTTCTATTGGTTTTGTATTCATACAATAGAACTGAAGGAGTGTCAATGTTGTTCAATTACCAACATTCTTCAAAATATCTCCTTTTGTGTGGTGTTCTGCAGAAGAAGGAAAGTCATACAGGTTTAAAACAAGAGGATAAGTAAATGACAAAATGTTCAACTATTTCCTTAATGAGAGTAATATTCTCACAGCACCAAAGCATATTCTAGGATCCAGTTTCAATCAACACACCAAAACATTTTCATCACCTGCTTGAGTCCTTCGGTAGGTGCACGAAAACTCTGGTCCTCATTTAACAATTGCACTGGGGACAATTGAGAATTCTAGGAATAGAAAACAAGGAGCAAATATTGAGACTGATAGGTCAACAGATACAGATATAATACAGGTTCTCATTTTCTTAAATCATGCAAATCTCTTTAAAACAATATTACCTTCTCACCACCATTCTTCTCAACACAATCTTGATTCCCTAACGCCAACTGGCTCTTCTCAAGGGTAACCTGAAATTCAGGACAGAGAAAACGGTTCTACTACAGACAAAAGCTTTAAAAATTAAAAAAATAAAAGCAGCACATCTGAAATACCTTTTCCAGTTCTTTAGCAGGAGTACAAACAGTCAAATCCATTGATTCATCGATTTCATCTCTGACTTCTGACTGGGATAATGTGTTCAATGCATCCATAGTGTGTTGAGCTTCACTATAAGTCTAAAAGACAAACATTTAGGGGCGGTTTCCCGGACAGGGATTAGACTAGTCCTAGACTAAAACATTTTTAAGTGCTGTCCAAACTGAAAACATCTTGCACTGACATATCTTAAAATACATCAGGGCCCTTTGTTTTGCCTCACAATGCACACAAGTAATGTTTTTAGTAAGATATGTTTGTTAAAACTAGTTATATTTCCTAATTAAACTAAGGCCTAGTCCTGGATTAAGCTAATCCCTGTCCGGGAAACCGCCCCATAGACATTTGCAGCACCGGGATCTATATCAACAGCTCAGTTGTCTCAAATTTGACTTTATTCTCTTCATGCACATCTCTTATTTACCTGATCAAGAGCCACTGTACGACCATCACAGTCAGCACTGTCTA
This sequence comes from Paramisgurnus dabryanus, assembly GCF_030506205.2. Lineage (NCBI taxonomy): Eukaryota > Metazoa > Chordata > Actinopteri > Cypriniformes > Cobitidae > Paramisgurnus > Paramisgurnus dabryanus. The sequence goes on from NC_133352.1 coordinate 32,368,141, forward strand.
ATAGCACCTGCCCCATCTGATAAAAAGAAAATGTAATATAACGTTTCATATAAAAATGTACAGAAAATCAATTCAAAGTTTCTAGGGCAGGGTGCCCAGACTCAGTTAAGCTCCAACTTGCCACAACACCACAGCCTCCAAATTTCTCCTATGGCTAGTGAAACCTTGATCTAGATCAGGGATGGGCAACTTTGGTCCTGGAGGGCCGGTGTGCTGCAGAGTTTAGCTCCAACTTGCCTCAGCACACCTGCCTAAAAGTTTTTAGTATGCCTGACCCTAATTAGCTGATTCAGGTTTGTTTAATTATGGTTTGAGCTAAACTCTGCAGGACACTGGCCCTCCAGGACCAAAGTTGCCCATCCCTGATCTAGATGTTTAGGTGTTTTTATTAGGGTTAAAGCTAAACTCTAGAGGACACCAGCCCTCCAGGTCTGAGTTAGAGCACCACTGTTCTAGGGCATTGCTTCCCAATCCTATTCCTCAAGTACCCCCACCCAGAAAGTTTTAGATGTCTCCTCATTTAAATTCATTAACCTCCTTCCAGAATGGTTAACATGTCTCCCTAAAAAGCTGACGAATTAAATCAGGTGTGTTAAATAAGAAGACATTTTAAAGTTGCAGGTTAAATTTTTCAACGAATGTGTGCAATTTACAGCGGTTTGCAATGATTCTCCTTTCCCCCACAACGCACTGTATGATGTCACGCTGGGGAGAGAATTTACCAAAGCTGCATTGCGAGCACTGAGAGTGACTAGAGAGAGACGAGTAAAGTACAGTTCTGATAACGCAGATTATAGACAGACAGACAGACAGACAGATGGATAGGCTAGTATAGAGAGATAGGCAGACAGATAGCATAACGTTAGCACTTCGTGTAGAAAGTAAACAAAAAAATAACATACTCGTGCGTGCTGGCTTGAGGGGGTCCATGATCCTGCCTGAAATGGGTGTAACTTTATGCGATCTTCAGCACAAACAGATTTAGGCAGCATGTCAAATCCTGGAAACTGAGTGAGGCACATCTGTTCGCGGGGTCGACCAGCGACTAAAACGCACTCACTTCCTTACAGCCAGTAGCGGAGTGGCAATCGGGAGAGTCGGGACTTTCCCGGTGGGCCGATTGTTAATAGTTATACATTTCGAGTTATATTAGCAACACCGTCTGGCGGCGTGATGTGCGGCTGTTCCCGCAGCCCGCTGGTCAAACTGTGCAGCCTCTCTGCTCAACAAAGTATATAAAAGTGCTCAACCTGTTCGGCAGGTCCAACCATGTACAGGATTTATAAAAATACGGTGATCAATGAGCGGTTTCTCCTCAAATGGCATAGCCTTTGACATTATTTGATGTAAAAAGCCGCCGAACGCCTGTTTATTACAGTATATGCGGTCGGATCCGAGTGTGCTGCAGCTGCTGCTTCTGCGTATAAAATGAGCGTGTGATTTGTATAAAATGATCGTGTGATTCGTTATGATCACATAAACAATATAACAAAGCATCCTTTTATTTCACAAAACAATATATTTGAGATATTATTTGATAGACTAGTAAGTGTGGATTAAGGATGTTTAAAAATCTCTAGCCTGGTGGTCAGGACATGAATGGATCAAATCAGCAGATTTGCGAAGTTTTATTTATCTCCACATATATCATAAATAATAATTAGCATGGTAACTTTGCAGTATAACACATTATATATTTCCTACGATGTATATATGATTTCCAAATTATATACGTAAGTATTAAACAGCAATAAATGTCTCATCTATCTCTATGGCTCTGGCTGAGGCTTTCTCCACTTATCCCCAACGTGACGTCATCGCCGAATTGCGTAAAAAAAGTGTTAATACCAAAAACGTAAAAAAAGTGGTCTTTAAGACCATTTTTGAGACATTTTAAAAATTATATACATATCTTGAGTGATTTATGTACCCATTAATCGACAGTGGTGGTTAACCTGCAACACGCCCTTTAAACATTCTGGGATGGGGTACACTGTCAATTTCCATTTTCAGTAATAACTGAAAAAAGTGTGCAATCTTTACCTCTCTGGATACATTTTTAGTGGCAGTGTCTTGTGGTTGTTGTTTCAACTGCTTCTTTACTGTCATCTAAAAATAAACAAGAAGTGAAGGTATAAAATATTTTACAATCTCTGAAAACAGTATAGCTCCGATGTTTGTGATGTTTCACGAACTCCATCTACTCTGGTATGTGCTTACCCAGTTGGTCGCATATTACAGTATCCAGACTTGACTACTGTATCTATCAAAAGTAATAGTTTTTTAATCTTTGATATCTTCATTTAGCTTACAGTTTTTCTTGTATTTGTTTCTCTATGGTAATATCTGTTAAACAAACTCTGTACACATTAAGTGAATACATGAGCACAGTATTAGACCCTGTGGCCGGTTGCATAAACATAGCCGTGACATTAAGACTGCGTCTTAAGAATGATTCTGACTAACTAGCAGTTAGTTAGGGCTAATCAGTCTTATTATTTGGATTTAAATTAGACCAATCTATCTTTCTATGTAACATTCTTAAAATGTCTTGAAGGAAAAAAATTCATGACTAACTTTTAAGACTAGTCTTAAAGTTTTATGCAACCGGCCACTGGTTTTAGTATACTATATTTGCCTCCCTTCCTGTAATTTTTATACAGAAAAGGCCTTCTATTACAGCTTCATTTTAACTCTTTAACTTTAACTTTAACTCATTTTAACTTCATTTTAATACAAATTCAATTTTGTATGAGCTTGCCGGCACAAAACATCTCCCATCTCTATATCCTAATAATAACTAGTGTCCTCATAGACAAGGCTTTTGTAAAAATAGTAATAGCTACACTGGCAGTCAAGAGGACATGCATCAAGAGCATGATCTGATGATGTCCTCATAAAACAGTGCTCTCTTAAAACAGCATTTAGTCATACACATGTTTATTTAATACTAGTACACAACACTGTCCCAGTAATAACTAGTGTCCTCATAGACAAGGCTTTTGTAAAACTAGTTATACACTGGCAGTCAAGAGAACAGGCATCAAGAGCATGATCTGATCTGATGATGTCCTCATAAAACAGTGTTCTCTTAAAACAGCATTTAGTCATACACATGTTTAAACACTAGTACACAACACTGTCCCAGTAATAACTAGTTATTATTAAAAAAGCCTTGTCTATGAGGACACAACACAGAGTATACATATATAACAACTAGACAGGCACATTCATTCTTCAAAAAATATACAATAATTATGCTCCTGCATTAACATGGCCAGGTAAGCAACCTTCTCTTGTAGACACTTTGATTTATCACATAAAACTTTAAAATAATGCAATAATTATTATCATAAAGATTTAAATACCTTGCATCGCCATGGCCACTCTGAATCGCCATAATTGTATGTGACCTCTTCACCCGGACAAATGCTTCTTATGGCAAATAAACAGAGATGAGGTTTCCCATCCACATGGATAGTCTTCATCCTGCAGTTCGGGTTAATATGGTCATCGTTCACAAGTCTCCCAAGGGAGCCATCATCTCGAGCTGCATCAACACTAAACAAACCACAGTTCAACTCTCATTAACAGATCATGGATTGTTGCTAATTCCAAACAGAAATAAAAAAATTGTAAATATAAGTACCAACAATAACTTGGTCTCATTCACTAATACCTGCGTATGTTTTTCGTATTTAAAGGAATATACTTGAACTTCTCACCTAATTTACAACACATGCGTACGCACATGAATTTGTTCTTATACTTGTTCTTACGTTAGTGATTTTGGAGGGTTCTACATGTGAAGCCACATGCAAGAGGTTGACAATTTGCATAAAACATGCCCAAACCAGCTCCATATAAGGGCTTTCCACAGCGCAGTTTGTCACCAAAGCAAAAGAGCTTGAAAAGAAATTCATGATCATATTTATTACCGATAATATTCTGTTTTGCTTTGCATTTTTTATTTGGGAGGTTTTGCTAGAGGAATCCAGTGTTGTTTGTCCATCCGAGTAACATTAAAGAAGTATTGGATACATTAACAAATATGACATTTCATTAATATAACAGACACGCATTTGTATCTCAAATAAAATGGACAGGAGAACAAGTGATTGACGTTTGGAATTCTCCTTACATTTACATAACGTTTATACTAGGCATTAAGAGATCTAAAAAGTAAAAAGGGAAGTGTAAAGGCTTGGCATTATGGACATCTTCTTTATATGTGTAGAAAAAATAAGTAGGCTATAATAATGTTTAATATCCCCATAATAATAATAATAATAATAATAATAATAATAATAATAATACGGTACAGAAAATGTCTATAATAATATATAATACAGAAAATATAAAACATAATAATATAAATTTTATATATCAACATTATAATGAACATTATAATTATAGACTAGTATTTGATTATAGTGTATGTGATTATGGTGTACGTGTGGTTTTAGTTGTTCTTGATTTTTTTCTTACATTTAGAATAAATTTTTATATGAACGTTTTGGCTGAATCATAATTTGTTCGTGAAAACATCTGTACGCATATCTCACGCACGCATGCTTAGTGAATGAGACCGAATATTCCTTAAGGGGCAGTGTCCTGGACACAGAATTTGGACTAGACCTTAGCTAAAGTAGAAATTTTAGTTTATTAGTTCAGATTTTGGACAATCATCTCTATCAAGGTTATGCAAACACAACATGTTGCTGTGCGTGTGGTCAAAAAAAATGTAACGTTTGTACATGTATTTAAGCACTGTGCATCCGCTGCTCATTGACCTCGTGAGCATTTTTACTACTTTATTGCTCTTAAATACACATATGTGTCAAAATTCCCTTTGCAAGTATCCTCATAAACACAACCATTTAGGTCTTAAGAGATAGTAAACAGCTGAAAAAGAAAATGCATGTGTAAAGGGCTCGTTATAGTTGTGCGTAGGTCCTATGGTGTAGCCGCGACAACGTAGGTTCCGCGTCGGTTTTCATTTATACTTTTGCGTCGTTGTCCGCGTCGACGTGCAAACACGCGCGCAGACCCCTGATAGGCAGTAACCACGCGTGTAACCACAGTAGCAGCGAGACCGTCAAAGAAGAAGAAGCTTGGCAAATTAACCCACAAATGAAGAAACAGCAACTTGTTGTGTATGTTTTGGGAAGACCAGCAGTGATGGAAGTAAATAAAAAGCGACTTTTGTTGCAGTTTGAGTTCAACTTGGCCATTCTTTGTTATTACCGTCGCAAATTGAAATACATATGACACAGTTTTTTTACCTGACGGGAGGGGTTCTGGTGGACCAATCACAGCGCTTGCGGTCCGCGTAGAACTGACGTGCTGTTAACATTTTTGCGAGGTGCACGTCAGGCTACGGATAGCCTACGCCGTAGCTACGGCATAGAATTTACGCACGACTATAAATCAGGCTTAAGGCCTCTTTTACACCTTCAGTGAAATGTGACCCAATTCCGATTTTTTGCTTATATGTGACACAGATCGGATGTTTTCTAAGGCTGTGTAAACAGGGAAAAAAACGCATACATTCGGATATTTTGAGATAGGTTTCAGGCCTCATTCATATGTGGAAATAAATCAGATATAAATCAAATATGTGCCTAAGCAACTGTCGTGTAAACAGGCAGATCTGATTTTCTGAGGCATTGTGTTCTGTACGTTATTGTTTATACATATTAGGAGCACACAAAGAAATATAGGAGCACAGTGAAAAAAGTTGATTAAACTGCTTAAATCATATGGATTAGTTTTATGATCTTTTCATGAACTTTTTTCGAAGCATCAAAGTGGTAGTTGTGTAGGCTGTCAATTGAGGCAAAGAAATCTTTCAATTTCATCAAAATGTTCTTCATTTGTGTTCCGAAGATGAGTAAAAATCTTAAGGGTTTAGAACAACATGATGGAGAGTAATAAATGACAGAATTTTCTAAATTGGGTGAACTACCTGTTTAATAATTGTCCAAATATTATTTTTAGCCTACTTCAAAATATATGAAAAGAACAAACACCTCAATAAAGTATAAAATGCTAAAAACATTTATTACTTAATGAATATGATTGTGTGTTGAGCATATAAGTTTTTTGTGAGAATTATGAAATTCTATGGCATTAAAGATCTTATTAAAAGTCATGATATAAGATTTTGGTCCTATCATCCACCCCTAATCTGTGTGTAGGTCTGTCACAAATATGAAATAGTTATCTCATTAAAATTATTTCAGATAACCGGAATTATTGTAAATCCTAAGAAAACAAGGGTGATCTACAGTATCTGCTGCATCAACTGTCCTTGATCTGCACTTACTGTTACATTTAAATTACATTTCTTCATCATTTGAATTGTATTAGCTTCGTATTTTTTTGTTGTTTCTAGACTTGCTGCATCTACACAGCAAAACCCTCATATCTAGTTTTAGTGCTCAAGACTTCTCTGTTAAGGTCACTGTTTCTGTAAATAATATTAGTTATTTACATATTCGGTTTAAACAGCTCTAACATTTTAGTCTAGTTCTGGACTAAACCTTGTACAGGAAACCACCCCTATTAGGGGATGATCACACCAAAAGCGTTTATGGCAGTTGCAGGCGCCTTTTATGAATGATATTCTATGGACAGGGAGCGTTTGCGCGTTGTTTATGGGCGCCGAACGCCTTGCGGTTTTTGCCGCCAGCCGCAGCACGCTTTTGAAGGAGTGTGAGAGCGGAGAAGCGCCCGACGTCATTCCATTGTCCAATCGAATGAGGGGAGAGGCGGGCCTTACGTTGTGGTGAGTGAAGTTTACAGTTGCTTTGAAGAACCAGACTCCACTCGCTCACTCTCTCCTGCGTGTTTGTGCACCTCTCACCCTCAAACAAGGTCAAAGCATGCACTCTCTTTTTAAAGTTTCTGCTAATATGACAGTAAACAGCAAAAGAACGCTCATGCTTTAATATTTGATTGACAAGACAGCTGACTCCCTGGTTGCTTAGCAATATAAAAAGCCACGTCGCACTGCTCTTTTTTTTTAAGAACGCGCCTTGCGTTTCCAAGCGTTTAAAGCGCTTTTGGTGTGATTAGCCCCTTAGTTCATCAGGCATTAAACGGTAAACACCGGTCTTAAATCATTAGCACAATAAAACACTCAACTAAAATAGCCACATTTTACTGTATTATAGCATATATAAAGATAAAATATTTGTACTACATACCAAAGAAATTTTCCATTGAAGCGAAATTCAAACATGAATACTTTGAGGGCATTATGATATATTTTTTGCCTCCGCTCACATTCTTCTTTGCTTATGAGATCTCCTCTGTATTCCATCAGAAAATCTCCCTTCTCAAACTCAGTACAACTGAATACACCTCTCCCTAAAGAGGACAAGGACAAAATTATACAAGTAATGTACCCGAGACAGCTTTATTAAACAATTTCACCCAAAACATTTCACTCACCTTTAAAGTCATTAATAAATCTGATCTCGAATCCATTTTTATCTTTATTGTTCAGGGAGAACTGTATAGCCTCTTCTATTGGATTGGTTTTTCTTCTTCTCCTCATCATGTTTTCATCAGGCTCACTGCTCCACAAAAGAAAACACTGTCATAATGCTAAACATAATTTACAATATGTTTAAAATATCACATAATCATATTGTTTGTTAGTTTTCATTAGAAATAAAACTCCACATGAGATTTATCATTACATTCAGGATCAATAAGAGCATATATTCATCTGTGTTTATTAATCTCTTAAAACCAAGCAGAACAGTAATTTATTATTACAGTTCAGAACGCTGCCCTCCCCCACAGGCTGTAGTCATAGCAACGCAGTATCAGGACATATAGCTGTTTTTCGTACGATTATATTAAAAAGAAAACTGTTTAAAACCAAAGACTGACAGATTGATAACTTATATTGATCCGTTAGCGTGTTAGCATCGCGCTAACCGCTTTATGACTGTTCAAAAAGCCCGTTTAATTTAAATGGCACAAACAAGCTAAACACATGATTAAACACCTTTATAACTCACCTCTCAAAAACATATGACTTCGTATCCAGGTGCTGAGTTTCCAAACAAGACATTAACAATGACAAGTCAGATATTATGCGATATTAAAATATTAAAATATCAGATATTGACTTATTAAAAAAATATAGAGAGCTGAATAGAAACACACAATAAATGTATACGTTTAAATAACGATCTCTGATACTTAATTAGTTATCTGTGTACTTTACATTAGCAAGTTAGCTATAGTGTGTTAACAATCTGTAAATATACTTTAAAGTTTCTTTAAAAATTCCTCGAACAACTTAAAAACACTTTTAGTTATGTTACATTATACTTTATTTTATAATGTTTAGAAAATAAGTTTAATTTCAAGGTAGCAATGTAACGTTATTCCTATGGGTGATGGACATGTGCTTAATAAAGATAATAATCGTAAAAAAAAAGTATAGTAGATACAAAATATAAGGTATAACATTTTAGCTATGGATGGAGTTAGACCCCTTTATAAGCACTTAAAAACTAAGTATTTCATTATTTAATCACATCACTTACTTTAGTCGTTTGATAATGCAGCTGCTGTATCAATTAAATATCCGTCCTGCAACTTTGCCTTCTTGATGAAGTCCCTCCCACCGGCGCCATCTTGTTCGCGCTCGATTCCACCGCTGATGGCCAATCACCGACGAGAAATCTTGTTACCAGCCAATCAGAGGCCTCAAAATCTACACTTGTGTGTTCTATGCTAATTTTGAATGACGTAGATGCAGTACTGTGACCAGACTACAGGGGCGCACCATCAGGGTCAGAGGATACACAGTGTATGGTAAAATTACAGGGTTTTGTGGTCTATAAGGACATGGCGCGAAAAAGCAGGAGAGTGCTTCTGGGACTTAGATAATGACATCTACATGGCTGGAATTATAAGGACATGGTCCCTGTCCTTATAAACCAAAAATGTCCTCATAG